>NW_027062764.1:0-133821 GCF_032884065.1 Artemia franciscana
CCCATGGTCAATGTGATCATCGTACATACGTAGTAAAGCCTTCTGTAAAATCTATGTTTTTAACACCGGTAACAGAGGAAGAGCTTGTCAATATTGGTAAACTTTTAAAGAGTGGGAATTCCCTGGGGATTGATGAATTATCTGCAAACATTGTGAAAGCTATTTTACCGAATATTAATAAAGTAATATGTCATTTGATAAATCTGTCATTTAGATCGGGAAATTTTCCGGATTCATTTAAGAAAGTAAAGGTGATACCACTGTATAAAAGCTCTGACCGGAGTAATTGCACGAATTACAGACCGATATCTATCCTTTCAGGTTTTTCTAAATTAATGGAGCGATGTTTTTATAATCGAGTGTATAATTTCCTTATTTCGAATGATTATTTTTCAAAAAATCAGTATGGGTTTGGAAAGTGACATAGTACGCAGGACGCTATCCTGACAAACGTCCAATTTATTCACGAATGTCTTGATAAAAAAATGATTCCGGCAATTATTTTTTTGGATCTTGAGAAGGCATTTGACACGAGGACACAGGGAAACAACAACAACAGTATATATATATTTATATATATATATAAATATATATATATATATATATATATATATATATATATATATATATATATATATATATATATATATATATATATATATATATATATATATATATATATATATATACTAGCTGTTGGGGTGGCGCTTCGCGCCACCCCTACCCCTAGTTAGTGGGGCGCTTCGCGCCCCCCCAAGCCCTCCCGCGCGCGTAAGTCGTTACGCGCCATATTAGTTACGCGCCATTGTAGCTGTGTCCCTGTGTCCCACCTGTGAATAGAGATAGATATAAATATATATTTTTAACTACGTAAAACATGCGAATATACAACATTCTTCGCTGTCCCATTGTCTGTGCATATAGATAGCATTTATATTTATATGTCTGTGCATATAAAAAGCCTTATGTACTAATAATGAAGTCATATGCAAACGCTCTTTTTACAAACAAACAAACATGCATACACACAACTCGCTTCGCGCCACCCCAACACCAAGTTGGTGGGGCGCTTCGCGCCCCAACCCCCAAGCCCCCCCGCGCGCGTAAATCGTTACGCGCCATATTAGTTACGCGCCATTGTAGCTGTGTCCCACCTGTGAATAGAGATATATATAAATATATATTTTTAACTACGTAAAACATGCGAATATACAACATTCTTCGCTGTCCCATTGTCTGTGCATATAAATAGCATTTATATTCCCTGTGTCCCGGTCGTCATTTGTGTCCTAGTGTCCCAGTTTGTATTTTCTCTTTGAGTGTCCCGGTCGTCATTTATATTCCCTGTGTCCCAGTGTCCCGGTTGTCATTTGTGTCCCGGTCTGTAATTTCTATTCAAACAATCCCTGTGTCTCAGTCGTCAATTATATATCCCGCCTGTGCCCCCGGCGTCCCCGTTGTAGTTGTTTCCCTGCGTCCCGGTCGTCATTTATATTCCCGGTCGTGATTTGTGTCCGGGTGTCCCAGTCTGTAATTTGTCTTTGAGGTTCCTGGTCGTCATTTATATTCCCTCTGTGTCGGTCGTCATTTGTGTCCCGGTCTGTAATTTATCTTTGAGTGTTTTTTCTTTTTAGTTTTTTTAGTTTTTTACATTTTTTCAGTTTTTTTTTCTTCTTTATTTTTCAGCGTCACTATGAAGTACATATCGCCGAACCTTTGTTTTTTAACTTAAATCTGGTAGGCATTGATGACCTTATCCAAGTCAAAATCCCAAACCCAATTATCATCGCTATCATTTTCAGTTTTGATATGTTTTGACTCTCGCTTTCCAGGTGGATTTTCATCTAACTGCGCGGTTTTGCGTTCTTTAGCCGCAAGCCTGTTTTCTTGCTGTTCTTGTGATTCCTCGGCACGCTTTCTTTTCTTACTTTCTCTATCAGCTGCAAGCCTGTTTTCTTGCTGTTCTTGTGATTCCTCGGCACGCTTTCTTTTCTGACTTTCTCTATCAGCAGCAAGTTTTTTGGCATAGACTCTTTGAGCATCTTCATCGGCTTTTGCCATGGTAAGTTCGTCAGTCATTGTAAACTTAAACATTAATAGATTTCTACGTGAACATATGTCTTAAATATCTTGAATGACGTCACAGTCAAAGCAAAAATGACGACAACTAATTTCATGACGTCAGTCGACACAGAAACATGACGTCACCTGTTCCACAGACAGACAGACAGACAACTTATTTTTATATATATATATATATATATATATATATATATATATATATATATATATATATATATATATATATATATATATATATATATATATATATATATATATATATATATATATATATATATATATATATATATATATATATTTATATATATATATATATAAAAATATATTTATATATATAATATATATATTTATATATATAATATATATATATATAAATATATATATATATATATATATATATATATATATATATATATATATATATATATATATATATATATATATATATATATATATATATATATATATATATATATTTATATATATATATATATACATATATATATATATATATATATATATATATATATATATATATATATATTTATATATATATATATATATATATATATATATATATATATATATATATATATATATATATATATATATATATATATATATATATATATATATATATATACTAGCTGTTGGGGTGGCGCTTCGCGCCACCCCAACACCTAGTTGGTGGGGCGCTTCGCGTCCCCCAAGCCCCCCCGCGCGCGTAAGTCGTTACGCGCCATTGTAGTTGTGTCCCTGTGTCCCACCTGTGAATAGAGATAGATATAAATATATGTTTTTAACTACGTAAAACATGCGAATATACAACATTCTTCGCTGTCCCATTGTCTGTGCATATAAATAGATTTTCAGGTTTACTGACTCTTGAACATGCAACATATAATTGTCCATGGGAAAAACAATCCGTATTCAGATCTATACCTCATTATTCTAATGATGTGTCCCTGTGTCCCGGTCGTCATTTATATTCCCTGTGTCCCGGTCGTCATTTGTGTCCCGGTGTCCCAGTTTGTAATTTCTCTTTGAGTGTCCCGGTCGTCATTTATATTCCCTGTGTCCCGGTGTCCCGGTCGTCATTTGTGTCCCGGTCTGTAATTTCTATTCGAACAATCCCTGTGTCCCGGTCGTCATTTATATATCCCGCCTGTGCCCCTGGCGTCCCCGTTGTAGTTGTGTCCCTGTGTCCCGGTCGTCATTTATATTCCCTGTGTCCCGGTCGTGATTTGTGTCCGGGTGTCCCAGTCTGTAATTTCTCTTTGAGGTTCCCGGTCGTCACTTATATTCCCCCTGTCTCGGTCGTCATTTGTGTCCCGGTCTGTAATTTCTCTGCCATTGTAGGTTCTTCAGTCATTTTACAATTAAACATTTTTCCGTGAACAAATGTCTTAAATACCGTTAATGACGTCACCGTCAAAGCAAAAATGACGACAACTAATTTCATGACGTCAGTCAACACAGAAATATGACGTCACCTGACACACAGACAGACACACAGACGACAACTTATTTTTATATACAATAAGTTGGTGGGGGCGCTTCGCGCCCCCCAAGCCCCCCCGCGCGCCGTTACGCGCCATAATAGTTACGCGCCATTGTAGTTGTGTCCCTATGTCCCACCTGTGAATATAGATAGATATATATATATATAAATATATATATATATATATATATATATATATATATATATATATATATATATATATATATATATATATATATATATATATATATATATATATATATATATATATATATATATATATATATATATATATATATATATATATATATATATATATATATATATATATATATATATATATATATATATATATAGTTTTAACTACGTAAAACTTGCGAATATACAACATTCTTTGCTGTCCCATTGTCTTTGCATATAAATAGATTGTCAGGTTTACCGACTCTTGAACATGCAACATATAATGGTCCATGGGAAAACAATCTGTATTCAGATCTATACCTCATGATTCTAATGATTGCCCTTGAGCTTTGTTGATGGTGATTGCTAATCGACCATTCCCTGTCCCGGTGTCCCGGTCGTCATTTATATCCCCCTGTTTCCCCCGGTGTCCCCGTTTTAGTTGTGTCCCTGTGTCCCGGTCGTCATTTATATTCCCTGTGTCCCGGTCGTCATTTGTATCCCGGTGTCCCGGTCTGTATATACATTCGTTTTTTAGTTTTGTTTTTCTCCTTTATTTTTTTCCTTTTTTTCTTTTTTAGTTTATTTAGATTTTTAGATTTTTTAGTTTTTTTATTAGTTTTTAGTTTTTTTTCTTTTTAGTTTTTTTGTAGTTTTTACCTTCTTTTTAGTTTTGTTAGTTTTTTTTTTTACTTATGTCCTGGTCGTCATTTATACTCCCTGTGTCCCGGTACTTTGTTGATTGCTAATCGAACATTCCTTTTGTCCTGGTCGCTTTCTCTTTGAGTGTCGTCATTTATTTTTTTCTTTTTTAGTTCTTTTAGTTTTTACCTTTTTTAGTTTTTTTTAGTTTTTTAGATGAAAATTTTTTTTAGTTTTTTCCTTTTTTTCTTTTTAGTTTTTTATTGGTTTTTACCTTTATTTTAGCTTATTTTTCAGTTTTTTCCTTTTTTTTAGTTTTTTTTTATTTTTTATTTTTTTTAGTTTTTTACCTTTTTTTAGTTTTTTTAGTTTTTTTAGTTTTTTAGCTTCTTTACTTTTTTTTATTAGTTTTTAGTTTTTTTTGTAGTTTTTGCCTTTTTTTAGTTTTTTCAGTTTTTTTTTTTAGTTTTTTATTGGTTTTTACCTTTATTTTAGCTTATTTTTCAGTTTTTTCCTTTTTTTTAGTTTTTTTTAGTTTTTTTAGTTTTTTACCTTTTTTTAGTTTTTTTAGTTTTTTAGCTTTTTTATTTTTTTTTTAGTTTTTAGTTTTTTTTGTAGTTTTTGCCTTTTTTTAGTTTTTTAGCTTTTCTATTTTTTTGTAGTTTTTACCTTCTTTTTAGTTTTGTTAGTTTTTTTTTTACTTATGTCCTGGTCGTCATTTATACTCCCTGTGTCCCGGTGCTTTGTTGATTGCTAATCGAACATTCCTTTTGTCCTGGTCGCTTTCTCTTTGAGTGTCGTCATTTATTTTTTTCTTTTTTAGTTCTTTTAGTTTTTACCTTTTTTAGTTTTTTTTAGTTTTTTAGATGGAAATTTTTTTTAGTTTTTTCCTTTTTTTCTTTTTAGTTTTTTATTGGTTTTTACCTTTATTTTAGCTTATTTTCAGTTTTTTCCTTTTTTTTAGTTTTTTTTTATTTTTTTTAGTTTTTTACCTTTTTTTAGTTTTTTTAGTTTTTTTAGTTTTTTAGCTTTTTTACTTTTTTTATTAGTTTTTAGTTTTTTTGTAGTTTTTTGCCTTTTTTTAGTTTTTTCAGTTTTTTTTTTAGTTTTTTATTGGTTTTTACCTTTATTTTAGCTTATTTTTCAGTTTTTTCCTTTTTTTTAGTTTTTTTTTAGTTTTTAGTTTTTTTAGTTTTTTACCTTTTTTTAGTTTTTTTAGTTTTTTTAGTTTTTTAGCTTTTTTATTTTTTTTATTAGTTTTTAGTTTTTTTTTGTAGTTTTTGCCTTTTTTTAGTTTTTTTAGTTTTTTAGCTTTTTTATTTTTTTTATTAGTTTTTAGTTTTTTTTGTAGTTTTTGCCTTTTTTTAGTTTTTTCAGTTTTGACGTCACCTGATCCAGTTTTTTCAGGTGACGTCACCTGATCCACGATCCACAGATCCACAGACAACTTATTTTTATATATATAGATAGTTTTTTTTTTTTACTTATGTCCTGGTCGTCATTTATACTCCCTGTGTCCCGGTGCTTTGTTGATTGCTAATCGAACATTCCTTTTGTCCTGGTCGCTTTCTCTTTGAGTTTCGTCATTTATTTTTTCTTTTTTAGTTCTTTTAGTTTTTACCTTTTTTAGTTTTTTTTAGTTTTTTAGATGAAAATTTTTTTTAGTTTTTTCCTTTTTTTCTTTTTAGTTTTTTATTGGTTTTTACCTTTATTTTAGCTTATTTTTCAGTTTTTTCCTTTTTTTTAGTTTTTTTTATTTTTTTATTTTTTTTTAGTTTTTTACCTTTTTTTTAGTTTTTTTAGTTTTTTTAGTTTTTTAGCTTTTTTACTTTTTTTTATTAGTTTTATTTTTTTTTGTAGTTTTTGCCTTTTTTTAGTTTTTTCAGTTTTTTTTTTAGTTTTTTATTGGTTTTTACCTTTATTTTAGCTTATTTTTCAGTTTTTTCCTTTTTTTTAGTTTTTTTTAGTTTTTTTAGTTTTTTACCTTTTTTTAGTTTTTTTAGTTTTTTAGCTTTTTTATTTTTTTTTTAGTTTTTAGTTTTTTTTGTAGTTTTTGCCTTTTTTTAGTTTTTTAGCTTTTCTATTTTTTTGTAGTTTTTACCTTCTTTTTAGTTTTGTTAGTTTTTTTTTTACTTATGTCCTGGTCGTCATTTATACTCCCTGTGTCCCGGTGCTTTGTTGATTGCTAATCGAACATTCCTTTTGTCCTGGTCGCTTTCTCTTTGAGTGTCGTCATTTATTTTTTTCTTTTTTAGTTCTTTTAGTTTTTACCTTTTTTAGTTTTTTTTAGTTTTTTAGATGGAAATTTTTTTTAGTTTTTTCCTTTTTTTCTTTTTAGTTTTTTATTGGTTTTTACCTTTATTTTAGCTTATTTTTCAGTTTTTTCCTTTTTTTTAGTTTTTTTTTATTTTTTTTAGTTTTTTACCTTTTTTTAGTTTTTTTAGTTTTTTTTAGTTTTTTAGCTTTTTTACTTTTTTTATTAGTTTTTAGTTTTTTTTGTAGTTTTTGCCTTTTTTTAGTTTTTTCAGTTTTTTTTTTAGTTTTTTATTGGTTTTTTACCTTTATTTCAGCTTATTTTTCAGTTTTTTTCCTTTTTTTAATTTTTTTTAGTTTTTAGTTTTTTTTAGTTTTTTACCTTTTTTTAGTTTTTTTAGTTTTTTTAGTTTTTTAGCTTTTTTATTTTTTTTATTAGTTTTTAGTTTTTTTTTGTAGTTTTTGCCTTTTTTTAGTTTTTTTAGTTTTTTAGCTTTTTTATTAGTTTTTAGTTTTTTTTGTAGTTTTTGCCTTTTTTTAGTTTTTTTTTAGTTTTTTAGCTTTTTTATTTTTTTTATTAGTTTTTAGTTTTTTTTGTAGTTTTTGCCTTTTTTTTAGTTTTTTCAGTTTTGACGTCACCTGATCCAGTTTTTTCAGGTGACGTCACCTGATCCACGATCCACAGATCCACAGACAACTTATTTTTATATATATAGATATATATATATATATATATACTAGCTGTTGGGGTGGCGCTTCGCGCCACCCCAACACCTAGTTGGTGGGGGCGCTTCGCGCCCCCCCCAAGCCCCCCCGCGCGCGTAAGTCGTTACGCGCCATAATAGTTACGCGCCATTGTAGTTGTGTCCCTATGTCCCACCTGTGAATATAGATATATATATATATATATATATATATATATATATATATATATATATATATATATATATATATATATATATATATATATATATATATATATATATATATATATATATATATATATATATATATATATATATATATATATATATATATATGGTTTTAACTACGTAAAACTTGCGAATATACAACATTCTTTGCTGTCCCATTGTCTTTGCATATAAATAGATTGTCAGGTTTACCGACTCTTGAACATGCAACATATAATGGTCCATGGGAAAACAATCTGTATTCAGATCTATACCTCATGATTCTAATGATTGCCCTTGAGCTTTGTTGATGGTGATTGCTAATTGACCATTCCCTGTCCCGGTGTCCCGGTCGTCATTTACATCCCCCTGTTTCCCCCGGTGTCCCCGTTGTAGTTGTGTCCCTGTGTCCCGGTCGTCATTTATATTCCCTGTGTCCCGGTCGTCATTTGTATCCCGGTGTCCCGGTCTGTATATACATTCGTTTTTTAGTTTTGTTTTTCTCCTTTATTTTTTTCCTTTTTTTTTCTTTTTTAGCTTATTTAGATTTTTAGATTTTTTAGTTTTTTTATTAGTTTTTAGTTTAGTGTCGTCATTTATTTTTTTCTTTTTTAGTTCTTTTAGTTTTTACCTTTTTTAGTTTTTTTTAGTTTTTTAGATGAAAATTTTTTTTAGTTTTTTCCTTTTTTTCTTTTTAGTTTTTTATTGGTTTTTACCTTTATGTTAGCTTATTTTTCAGTTTTTTCCTTTTTTTTTAGTTTTTTTTTATTTTTTATTTTTTTTAGTTTTTTACCTTTTTTTAGTTTTTTTAGTTTTTTTAGTTTTTTAGCTTTTTTACTTTTTTTATTAGTTTTTAGTTTTTTTGTAGTTTTTGCCTTTTTTTAGTTTTTTCAGTTTTTTTTTTAGTTTTTTATTGGTTTTTACCTTTATTTTAGCTTATTTTTCAGTTTTTTCCTTTTTTTTAGTTTTTTTTTAGTTTTTAGTTTTTTTAGTTTTTTACCTTTTTTTAGTTTTTTTAGTTTTTTTAGTTTTTTAGCTTTTTTATTTTTTTTATTAGTTTTTAGTTTTTTTTGTAGTTTTTGCCTTTTTTTAGTTTTTTTAGTTTTTTAGCTTTTTTATTTTTTTTATTAGTTTTTAGTTTTTTTTGTAGTTTTTGCCTTTTTTTAGTTTTTTCAGTTTTGACGTCACCTGATCCAGTTTTTTCAGGTGACGTCACCTGATCCACGATCCACAGATCCACAGACAACTTATTTTTATATATATAGATAGTTTTTTTTTTTTACTTATGTCCTGGTCGTCATTTATACTCCCTGTGTCCCGGTGCTTTGTTGATTGCTAATCGAACATTCCTTTTGTCCTGGTCGCTTTCTCTTTGAGTTTCGTCATTTATTTTTTTCTTTTTTAGTTCTTTTAGTTTTTACCTTTTTTAGTTTTTTTTAGTTTTTTAGATGAAAATTTTTTTTAGTTTTTTCCTTTTTTTCTTTTTAGTTTTTTATTGGTTTTTACCTTTATTTTAGCTTATTTTTCAGTTTTTTCCTTTTTTTTAGTTTTTTTTAATTTTTTATTTTTTTTTAGTTTTTTACCTTTTTTTTAGTTTTTTTAGTTTTTTTAGTTTTTTAGCTTTTTTACTTTTTTTTATTAGTTTTATTTTTTTTTGTAGTTTTTGCCTTTTTTTAGTTTTTTCAGTTTTTTTTTTAGTTTTTTATTGGTTTTTACCTTTATTTTAGCTTATTTTTCAGTTTTTTTCCTTTTTTTTTAGTTTTTTTTTAGTTTTTAGTTTTTTTAGTTTTTTACCTTTTTTTAGTTTTTTTTAGTTTTTTTAGTTTTTTAGCTTTTTTATTTTTTTTTATTAGTTTTTAGTTTTTTTTGTAGTTTTTGCCTTTTTTTAGTTTTTTTAGTTTCTTAGCTTTTTTATTAGTTTTTAGTTTTTTTTGTAGTTTTTGCCTTTTTTTAGTTTTTTTAGTTTCTTAGCTTTTTTATTAGTTTTTAGTTTTTTTTGTAGTTTTTGCCTTTTTTTAGTTTTTTTAGTTTTTTAGCTTTTTTATTTTTTTTATTAGTTTTTAGTTTTTTTTGTAGTTTTTGCCTTTTTTTAGTTTTTTCAGTTTTGACGTCACCTGATCCAGTTTTTTCAGGTGACGTCACCTGATCCATCCATCCACAGACAGACAGACAACTTATTTTTATATATATATATATATATATATATATATATATATATATATATATATATATATATATATATATATATATATATATATATATATATATATATATATATATATATATATATATATATATATATATATATATATATATATATATATTTATCCATCACTATATCTGGGCAGTGAACGACGAAGAAAGATAGCAAACTCTTGTTGAACTCTACCTGAGATCTGTTAAAACCTGTTCCCGTCTTGTAACCTTCACAAAAGGTACTCACACCGTTGAATTACTAAGAAAAAGTCTTACTGTCCGGCGTTTCGCTTTTTCGTCCATGAATGACAGTGTGGACCAGAAAAAGTGCTAGAAAAATATGAAAAAATTTAATTCTGGAAAATGTCGTTTGCTAATCAGAACGGACTGTTCGGATTGCCAACTTAAAAGGTTAAATATGACGCATTTGATCAATTTCTCCCAAAGAATGGTGAGGAATATTTTCAGCAATTTTCAGCCTGCAACAAAGTGGACAAAACCAGTAGTGAATATTAAATTTGTATTTTTATTTTCTTATCAATAATTGAAGACTTGTTAAATTTTTTCCTTTTTTGTTTTTGTTGGAGTACTTGATTTTTACTTCACTCTAGCGGGTTGATGTTTAGGGGTATTGGCTAATTTTAGGCCAAATCTATATTTAAGAGGTTGCGCAAAACTTAGTTGCGCACTGCTCTGTGGATACTGTTAACATGATGCACAAGGTGGCAACAAGTGAAGCAGGTGTGAGCTCCTTTACGTATTTGGAAGGATCAGAACAAACGATCTCTTAATTACTTTCAGAGCAAAGTAAAAGAACTTAATGATCTCATTTATGCAAATGTCCCTGAATGACAAGCTTTATTCGGGGATCATTACTCACGGTTTGAAAAACCCCATTATGCACAACAAAGAGCTTTCCTTCCATGTGTAGAAGGGAAAGATGTTAAATTTGAAGCCAAATCTGGCAGTGGAAGAATCATTGTAGCATCAATTTGCAGATTAAACCAAATTGAGATACATTATGGATCATGTCAAGTTGTAGTCATGACGCCATCTTATCAAAGAGCAAAGCAAATAAGACGCTTCATCTCAGGTTTTGGCTTCTATATGAAAGCAAAGTGTTTCAAGCAGAGGAACTTCAGATAGGTATTTCCTGCATGATTGGACAGGGTGCCCTAGATACCGAGAACATTAAACTGGCTGTACTGGATAAAGCTGGTGAGATGTTGTTTCGGCCTCGGGGTTTTCGCAATCCAATCAACGAAGTATTTCGTAGCCTATCTAGTAACAATAAGCAGGTTTTCCTATTTACGTCAAGATGTAGGCAATAATGCTCCTAAACCAATGAATCTGCGACGTCTGACGTCAAAGAAGTCGCCAACACGTTTATAAAAAATCCCATACATATTTCTGTGACGGAAGAGGAGTTTGTTTTTAATAGTATCCCCCATCACTATATCTGGGCAGTGAACGACGATGGAAGATTGCAGACTCTTGTTGAACTCTACATGAGATCTGCTAAAACCTGTTTCCGTCTTGTAATCTTCACAAAAGATAATCACGGTGCTGAATTACTAAGAAAAAGTCTTACTGTCAGGCCTTTCCTTTTTTTTCGTCCATGGATGACAGTAAGGACCAAAAAAGCGCAAGAAAAATATGAAAAAATTTTATTCTGGAAAATGTCGTTTGATAATCACAACGGACTGTTCGGTTTGCCAACTTAAAAGGTTAAATATGACGCATTTGATCAATTTCTCACGAAGAATGGAGAGGAATATTTTCAGCGATTTTCGGCCTGTAACAAAGTGGATAGCTTCGGCGTCATAAACTTTGTTACAGGAGGTGACGCATCCGTACTTCTTGACATCCAGAATCGTTTCAATGCAAAGGTGGAAATTAACGCTCTATATGACGCTGTGTGTTGAGTCTGGATTAGTCTGTGTGAGGGAAAGCCTCGATAAAAAATTGAAATTTAGATCATCCACTGTTTGTGTTTTATTTGTGTTGTCGACCAATTTGTGCTAATTATTTTACAACACCGTATTCTGTAAAGTAATTTCTTTCATTGCCTTTATTACTTGTCTTTATTAAATGTGCAAAAATGCAGATACTCGGAAGTGTCAACCAGTGAAGAAAAGTGTCTTGAACAAAGTGATTGATGTATTCAAATTTTGTTCATAAATTGCTGCATAAAACTTTATGATAGATAGTTTAGTTTTATTTATGTTAAACGGTTCCACTGTTTATAAAATATTGAACTGTCTCTGAAAAGAAATAGGAAAAACGGGTGGCTAAATTACTCCTCCATTGGCTTACGCAGTTCACAGTTATAATGGGGTGGGTGGGTGCTGGCCTATATGTTACAGGTGGACAATGATGAATGAGTTAAAGAGATTAGTTCAAGATTTGGGCAAAAAGACAATTGACCAAGTAAAAAAATTCTATGTCTGGAAGAAATGGATAAATAACTTTGGAACTGCCATCTCAAGAAGATGCACAAAATGCAGTAACAGTTTTCAGTGAAAAATCAGATTTGACAAATTATACCCCTAAACACTCTACCGAATAAAAAATGCTAGAATGATTGTTAACAACATCCCTAGGTGAAATGAAAAAGAACACCTACGAGATTCCCTTTAGAATCACAATTTATATGTGTCAGAACTAGCAGTTAAAGGAGAAGCATTCAAAATAGTGACGATTATTCACAAAGGAGAAAATAAAACCCATGCTGTTGTTGAAGTCTGCCCAAAGATGCGTAAATGTATTAAAGACCACCGTAACTGAAATTAGGGTTCATGTTGCACGAATGTGAAGATTATATCTACCTATTAAGATGCTACAAATGCTGTTTCTACGGACACGAAAGCAGTGAATGCAAAGGAGTTAACCTTTGTCCGTTTTGCTCTGGAGAAAATGAATATGTGTCATGCTCATCTTCTCGACCCTCCTGCCGACCAAGTCAGTCAAAAGGACTTTCAGGAACCGGACATACCTCGTACAACATAAATAAATGCCCTTCCGTAAGAAAAATAAAGGATTTAATGGAAAATCGTATTGAATATTCTTGTGAATAGTTTTGATTCAAAGAGTGGTTTAAAGTTCCTTCAAGTCAACTTGCAACATTCTTATAGTGCAATGGTAACATTAGAAAAGACCCTAGATGATTATAAATCTGATTTAGTACTTCTACAAGAACCATATGCGAGTAAATCCGAAAATATTTCGTGCATACCATCACATCATAATAGCTTTTTTAAATTTGATCCTGGTAAGAGGTTTTATAGTGCAGCAATATTAGTTAAGAGTGGAATGAAAGCTGATATTCATCATGAAGATTCTCGAAATGAGTTGGTTATTATCTCTCTATACCTTAAGAGTAGAACAATTAAAGTGTCCTCTTTATATTGCCCTCCATCAGTGAATTCCTTAGCCTGCCAGTTTAATATCCTAGACAATGTGAAAAATATATCTCACTTAGTTATAGGTGATGATTTTAATGCTAGAAGCCCACTATGGTCCCAAAGAACAGCTACAGACATTCGCAGTAAAGAATTAGAGGATTTTTTAGCTAGTAAGAACCTAGTAGTGTCCAATAATCCCAATAAAAGTACATAAGGCATAAGTGGAAACACTAGCCCCAACGTTGCCGCAGTTAGTGCTTCCTTGTTATCATTCATTGAAGATTGGGTCGTCCTTTCTAATCATGTATCAATGTCTGATCACTTATATGTTTTGTTTAAACTAAAGTTTGAAATAGGTTGTAATACTTGTTATAACCATAATGATTGTAAATTTGACTACAGGAAGGGAGATTGGAAAAAATTTAGTTCAGTTCTCTTGAATAGAATAGATAGTGTATATCTATTCTGTACTGTGTAGTGATATACTATGCCGCTTTTTACTTAAAATGAAATTGATTTAGCTTTAGATAATTTTGCGGATTTTATAATACAAGCAGTGTTAGAATCAATACCAACACAAAAATGTGGTCCTAATTCCAAAAAATATGTAAGATGGTGGAATCCACATTTATCTGCAAAAAGGAAAGTATATAGATAGGCCTTACGAATTCATAAAATATTGAGAACATGGGAAAGTGACCAAAACATAAAGTACACCGGGAATAGTTATCAGTTTTAAAAGCAAAACAGGATGACTCGAGGAAATTTTGTGAGAATAGAGGAGCATTGGACTCTTGGAATACTATTCATAAAATAATAGGATCAAATAAACCTCCGATTAGGCTTATTCATGTCACTAAAGATGATGGTTCAATAACAACGTTAGCTAAAGAGGCAGGCAAAGTAGTTTTCCAGAAGCGATTCGGAAAAGATGGTGTAAATAGTGATACCCAATATCACACAAAATTAAGAAGCGTAGTTACAGACTTACTTATCGTAATCTGTAATACAGCGTATTACAGATTACTTTTTGCAGATAAATGTGGATTCCACCACCTTACATATTTTTTAGAATTAGGACCATATTTTCGTGTTGGTATTGATTCTAACACTGCTTGTATTATTAAATCCGCAAAATTATCTAAAGCTAAATCAATTTCATTTTAAGTAAAAAGCGGCATAGTACATCACTACACAGTACAGAATAGATATACACTATCTATTCTATTCAAGAGAACTGAACTAAATTTTTTCCAATCTCCCTTCCTGTAGTCAAATTTACAATCATTATGGGTATAACAAGTATTACAACCTATTTCAAACTTTAGTTTAAACAAAACATATAAGTGATCAGACATTGATACATGATTAAAAAGGACGACCCAATCTTCAATGAATGGTACTAAGGAAGCACTAACTGCGGCAACGTTGGGGCTAGTGTTTCCACTTATGCCTTATGTACTTTTATTGGGATTATTTAACACTACTAGGTTCTTACTAGCTAAAAAATCCTCTAATTCTTTACCACGAATGTCTGTAGCTGTTCTTTGGGACCACAGTGTGCTTCTAGCATTAAAATCTTCACCTATAACTAAGTGAGATATATTTTTCACATTGTCTAGGATATTAAACTGGTAAGCTAAGGAATTCACTGATGGAGGGCAATATAAAGAGTACACTATAATTGTTCTACTCTTAAGGTATAGAGAGATAATAACCAACACATTTCGAGAATCTTCATGATGAATATCAGCTTTCATTCCACTCTTAACTAATATTGCTGCACTATAAAACCTCTTACCAGGATCAAATTTAAAAAAGCTATTATGATTTGATGGTACGCACGAAATATTTTCGGATTTACTCGCATATGGTTCTTGTAGAAGTACTAAATCAGATTTATAATCATCTAGGGTCTTTTCTAATGTTACCATTGCACTATAAGAATATAAGTCCTTTCATGCTGCATGCAACATCACCAAAAATCAATCCAACGAACATAGATGGGTTTTTCCAAACGGTGTAAAATCATTAAATATCTCTAATCCAGTCCTAAAATGAAGCCATATGCAGTTGTAAATTTATTCTAAATTCAGAGGTATATCAATGAATAAATACTCTGCACATGTATTGTTGAATAACAAAATTTAGCTCATTTATAAAAAGAAGATGTCCAAATCGCAAAGCTGTCAAACAGATGTTGAGGGGTTACCTAGGGTAAAATCACCGATGATTCCACAGTGCAATTTTGGAACCACTGTCAAAATTTACCTTCAAACAGTATAACTCTCCTTAGTTGTGACTTGAAATGCCGTCTCTTGAAGCATTGGTTATACTTTGACAATCCAAAATATGGACACTATATCCTATACAACCAGATAAGAAAAGAACGTTCAATTCAATCAGTTTTCAGTTTTTGACACAAAATGAGCTCCGAAATTTTTTTTACCAATGCAATATTCTAACTGTCATAACTTCGTTATTTTTTGGCAAAAACGTTGAGATTAGTACCAATGCATCAAGATGCATCTGAGCTTCTCTAAAATGTAGCCATATTGTTTTTTTCTTGATCAAATTAAATTAAAATGGCAGCTAATATTATATTGATGAAACTATGCTTCAAGTATTGAAACTGCAGCAGTGAATTCAAATTTTACGAAATTAAATTCATGAAAACTGTTCACAAAGTATAATAGACAAAGATCGATGCTTCAGATGTTCCCTAGAGGAACTCCAAAAGAATTACACTTACCAAATTTTGCTACATCTGCCTGTTACTTCTGATGTCATTGCAGTTAATATCAATAGCTTCATCAGTTCCATAGTGCCTTTCCATCATACAAACCAAAAACACGGAAAACAATAGGGAATATTGGCTACACTCCCGCCCAGCTAAAGCCAAAAGCTTACCAAGTTCTATTTTCCAACATTTCAACTAGCAGAAATCTAAAACTTTTTCAAAGGAGAGGAAGATACTTGAAAGGCCCCATGGTAATCTCTGAAGGCTTAAACCAAAAAACCCCAACAGTTCATTTGTTATTGCAGATACACCTCTTCGATAGAATGGATATACACAAATCTTTGGATTTGGTCTGACATCAAACTTAATATTCTATTTAATTTAAATAAATTTTCAAAAAGGCTGTTGGGTTACGTACATATTCAGAAAGATGACAACGCCCGTCGTACTCCAGACTATCTTGATACGAAATGATAACAAGTTTTTTGTTGTCTCGTGTAGCATTTCCAGCAAGCTCAAGGACCTTGGCAGCCAAATACTCCATCACTGATGCAAGGTAAATGGATGCCCCTGCACCAACTCGCTCTGCATAGTTGCCTTTTCTTGGAAGATTTTGAATCCCATCTACTACGAATACTCGTCAGAGTGTAACCCTCCACAGGATAAAATCTATCAACAGCAAAATGACATCATTTTTATTAAATTCTAAAAAGGGCTTTTTCCAGATTTGCTTCTTATTCACTTGGACTTAAATTTCTCACATTTATCAATATAATTTTAAAAGGGTGTCATTTTTCATAGGGTTTTTGATGAAAAAATTGTTCCGCTGGGAGTTTGCAAACTGTAAATAGAAACCTTGTTGTTTTTATTTACATTTAAATAAAAAAATATTTGTTTTTTTTTACTGAAAAGTAAGGAGTGACATCAAAACTAAAAACGAATAGAAGTCACTCCGTACATGAAAAAGGCTGAACCCTCTTCAACATCCCAATATTTACGCCAAAGTTTTTTTATTGTTTTAAAAAGTAGAGCTGTGAAAAAGGGTCTAGCTGCGTAAATAGTGGGGCATTGATGAGGGGACAGCACCTTTCAGCCCCTTTAAGAGCGAGCTATTGAGGACGTTTAATTTCTACTGCAAGGATAAAAATTTAAGAATAAAACGAGAACAACTTCGATTAGAGCATCACATTTCAATTTAATCCACTCGTTGATGTTGTCTAGTTAGTGCTCGTATTGTGGACTGGACTCTCATAGGAAGAAAACTGAGTCTGGACAAAACAATGTCAAGTGATTCTGGTTCGTTGACGACAATCACCCAAAGAACACCAAATCCACAAAGAACGCCAGAAACCAAGGGTGACAAAGTTGGCAAAAAAGGCTCTGAGGAAACAAAGTACGAAACGAAAGAACAGAGTACGAACGAAAGCATCAAAGCAAATATTTCCCACTTCTTTGGGAATGAATTCTTTAAAGGTGAATAGGGCGTTTCTTCGTATTGCTTGTTGATCAGGTAACAACTTCGGGCAATCCGTAAACACAGAGTTACTGCGTTTGCAATAACCAGGCCAGGACTAGAATATAGGTATACAAAACATAAGGCAGATACGATATATACGCCAGACGTACAGACCATGAAAAAGCTGCTCATGTCTAACTCAGCTTTACTAACAGTTGCAGTTGCGTAGCCCTCTGTGACTCCATTCAAAGCAAGAAGTAATATCAATCCACAATTTAACTGCATTAAAAAAGGACCCACACTACTAGTAAGCGTTTCGCCTCCGTATAGAGCCAAAACGGTTTTGGCGATAGGTACACCCAAAAAAACAGCACTCAGTCCGAACAAGGTCATAAATCGAATGAGAAGAAATAAGACATTGCTGGCTTCAGCAACAGCTTTCTCATCCTGCTGTTCCAAAGGGACTCTTTGAAGTTTTTTCGTAAAATAGAAGTTGGCGGCATCTTCAATGGGGAGAAGTAAGAATCTAACAGCAATTGATCCGAGATTATTGACAATGTCAAAAACACCTTGCTCTGCCATCGTTAGAAATGATGTGATTGTCATTAGATACTTCTCACCTTCAGTAAGGGCTTGCTTCGCTAGTCCCTGAACAAAGAAACTCCAAACTAGTTTGGCAAGATGTCAATCCAAGACTTCCTCACCAGCTGAAAACTTGGGTAAAAATCCTGATAAACTCTGAATTGGCAATGCTGGTTCATCATTCTTCTTTCTTCTCCAAAATTCATAATAAAAGAAGCCCCAAAAGCCACAAAGATATAAAATGGAAACCCCAACTTGTCCAAAGTAACCTGCTTCAACGGCATACTGTGGTGCCAGATAAACAGTTACAGCCATGCCTAACACCCGAAGTAACATTCCCAAAGAGTCTATTACAACTCGTAATTTTATGTACATAAAAGCCTGTGAAAAGACATAGACAGGCTCAAAGAAAGACTCTAATATACAGCTAAAAGAAATGCCAAGGACACTGGATCTATATTTTTCAGCTAATTCACCCTCCGGCCATGAAAGAACATTCAGCCAAATCCAGGAGAATACACAAGCTGATATGATCGTACTTATGACTGTCAGCCATACCAGGTTGATGACTTTTCTCCAGTCATCTCTTTTTGAGCAAGATTGACAGACTCGTCTAAAAGGTTCGCGGCTGACAAACAAGATAGTTGAAAACAACAGGTAAAATCTAACATTTAAGAGACCAAGAACACCGACATCAACATAATGAATGATGAAGGCATTGAGAGCAAAGGTGATTATCCGAAATGCGATCTGAAGTAAAATGTTGTAAGAGGCCGATCTAATACTGCTGTCCAAGACTTCCTTGGAATCCATTTCTAGTATGAAGCTTCACAGGTATACCAGAAAAAACAATTCCCAGTTCTAAGGCTAGATCATAAGTTTATCAGCTTTAGATTTTAAATGCAGCAATATGTAAGTCTATCCATCAACCCTCAGAAGATCACTGATACTTATACCCCTATATACTTAATATTTTCTGCTCTTTATAAGTTTTACTGTTTCTTCTTACTTTCATTTGAAAAAACTTGTTTTTTATTTAGTTGCTTATTGTTTTCAAATTCCCTTCTCTGACGATAAATTTCTCTACGGAAAGATTCTCCCACGAAACCGAAATTAGTTAAATTTGCGGAACTAATTTTTGTAAGGCATAGTAACAGAACAGCCAAAGAGGATAAAACAGTTTTTATGAAATTGAACGTCACAAGTTCAGCAATGATCAAATGACTGAAAGGAATGAATGAAAAAATATTCAACCCCCTCATATACGTAATAATTTTATTGGTTTTAAGTTGTAATATTGTTCCTTACTTTCCTTTGAAAAAAAACACGTTTTTTTTTTTATTTTTTAATAACAACCACAAGCCGACGACAAACAATATCTTTGGTTTATTATCACATAAAAATCAAAATTATGGAGCTGTGCTTAAAATAAAATTAAATGATAAGATTGGCCCAAAAATAACACAAAAAAATTATTATCTATTTTGGCCATTATTCAGCAAAATTTGAACTTGAGCGTAAAGAGCGAGGTATTCACGAGAGGGCGAACTCCCTCATGTACGTAATATGAAAATCACAAAGGCATTTTAATTAAATAAATACCTCTTTTGAAATTACTAAAAATACGTTAACGTAAAGAGCAAGGTATTGACAAGGGGACGAACCCCCTTAGATACATAAAAATTTCAGTTTCTTTTAAGTTTTAACGTTGTTCCTTACTTTCAGTTGAAAAAACTTGTTTTTATTTAATTTCTAATTTTTTTTATTAATGCTGAAAAATCCAGCACCACCTTGATGAAAATTCTCTTCCTCCATGAAAAATTCCTCCATGGAAATATCCTCCCGTATAAAACAGTCCCCAGACCCCCCCCCCCCCACCGAAAAAAAATCCCACTGAAAACGGCTGTATGCTTCTCAATACCCAATACTATATGTTAGTAATGAACAAAGTTCATAACATGCAGCCCTTCCCTGGGGGACTATGGAAGATTAAGTCGTCCTCAAATACTTAGTTATTAGATTTTTGTATATGCTCAAGAAAATGGTTATCCCAAAATTTGATCCGGGTACTTTTGGTTTGGTCACTTAAAAAGACCACGAGAACTTTAAATTTCCGTTTGAATGAGATCCCCTGTGACATTTTTGGACCACTAGATTGATACGATCCTCCTCGGAAATCCGATGGGTAAGACTAAACTTGATGAAACATATATGTATGAAATTAGCATAAAACTCCAATTCTTTTGATATATATATTTGTATCAAAGTTCCGTTTTATTAAGTTTCGGTTATTATTGAGCCTTGAGCTTACTATTTAAGCCCCTTACTAACAGTTCAGTACTATGAACTGTTTGATTCAATTCATTTATTTGAACGTAACTTGATCAAGTAATTTTCATTTTTACTTATAAATTGTTTATATATACTGATATTTTTGTCTTTTTCCTTTTTGTATGTTATAGTTTTTTTGTTGTTGATAGAGTTATTTAACAATAAAAAAATAAAAACAAAAAAAGGAGATGAGTAGCTCTTAAGGCTTCCTCACATTGATTTAGTCCCCTCCCCTCAAAAAAAAACTTACGAGGTCTATGAATTAATTTACTATGTTGGCTCTCTTTATTTTCAAAGTGGTAAGTCTCAGTCCTATTTAGAAAGATTAAAACTTGGCACGTGTTCCCTCAGATAAAACTATGTTAATTCAAAATGCACCATGCAGAATGCTTTCTGAACCTAATATTTATATTTAACGCTTGGATGAAAACTTTCTCGAAAACATATGGTACTTAATATCCGTATTGAAAATTAACCTTTTTTACTTAATTTTACGCTATTTCAGCTTAATTGTAAGCATTTCAGGAGTGTAATTTTTTTTTTACACTCCTGAAATATTTGTCTGACTCACTGACAAAAATGGATATAAGCTATTTTTTATGCAATTTTCTACTTTTTTGTGTAACTCCTCCTCCCTCCCCCCCCCTAAAAAAAGAACAAACAAAATCCAGTATACGGTTATTGGTATATGTTCCTCTAAAACCAACATATGGAAATTGTAATGACTCAAAAAACAATAGATAGGATCCATGAACAAATAGATAAATAGGATATAGTTGCTTCATGAATAAACAGATAGGATCCTAGGTAGAAATATGGTAATTTTATGAGGTGGTTTGAATTCTCATATTTGTACAAATAAGAATAGATAATATACTAGCGGCGGTATATTTGACAGAGGAAAAGAAGAAATAGTAACGGTTATTGACTGCAGCAATTTGTTCATATACTTTTATTTAAGATACAAAGATTGGCTTTTATTCTTGGTTAATTTATCAGAAAAAGGTATGTGCGACTTTTGATGATGGTAATCAATAAAAAAGACTAGTATTCCTCAACCGAAATTTAACACTCTTTTCTTTCATGAAACACATGCGATGATTTGAAAAATTAACAATTTTTTTTTTACAGCGTAGCAAAAACATGAGTTTAAAGGTTTTCTAATTAGCATTCTATTTTATGAAATCATTTTATGGTGAGCCAGTTAAAATGATGTAATGTCTTAAAATGACGTCATTACAACTTTAAACAACAAATGACGTCAACGTGTCTATATAAAAATATGTAATTGAAGTTCGTCATTTAGTTGATTACAAGCATTACATTCATTATGTATCCCGAAGGATTTAGACATTTGTATGCGCGGAAGATAGTCCATAAGGGCCGTGTATGGAGAATGATTCAAAAACTCCATAATTCACATGTGAAACAGGAATGCATCTAAGAAAGTGGCCAAATTTGGGTATCACTTAAAAAATTGAAACAAGTTTTTGACACCAAGGATGGAGCAAATCAATCAGTTGATACAGCAGCACCGGAACAAAAGTTTGAGGGTAGAGAAAATGGAACAGGAACACCTATTCAAACAAAAATCGAAAACTCCACCCAAATAAGTAAGAAATCCAGCATCTGTAACGTAATTGAAGCGCTACCAAATGGAAAAATATTGCAGACATTTCACAAGAGCACACAAGGATATAGAAAAGCCACAACCAAGTTAAAAAACCGAGAAAAAATCAGCCGTTCCATCAAAACAGAGGAAAAAAATGGATGCTATGAGACTTACAAGGAGGAAGCGACAAGTGACGAGATAGCTGAAACTCTGAACCGAAAGTTTGAGGAAATAGAAGGAGGAAAAAGAAATGCCAAAGCAAAGTTGCCAGATCAAGGAAAAACTGATTGCTCCGTCAACACGAAACATAAGAAGTTAGAAGACAGGTGTAAGATGAGCCAACAGAAATTAAAAACATTGGATATTCAAGATGACTATTGTGAAATCTACAGGATACAAGACAAACTGTATCATTATCTATCAAAACAAAATATTTCGAAACAAAATCAATTAGATATTATAGAAATACTAGAAACTCTTTCCAGTGAGCTAGATGCAATTGATAGTGACCAAATTAACGCTGTTGACATCATCCTTGAGACAATTCGATTGCAGATGTCCCGTTTGGCTGGCCTGTATATGTTGGAGAAGGATCCAAACTGCTTAGAACGTTGGAAAATGGTATATGATTTAGACAGAGAAATAAGACAAGAAAAATCAGAATTATATGAGAAAAGTTCACTCAAAGATAGATTAAGGTCTCTAATATCAAAAAAAAGTACTAGGAGTTTCCAATTGTGGTCATCTTTTAGAGTTGTTGAAACTCAGACAGATAAGGATCTTGATATACAAAATATAAAAGAATTGTGGAGTTACTATTGGAATCGTGAAAATTTGACAGAAAGTACACATTTGAAAATTTTGGATCTCGAAAAAACACTGGAAAATATTACCATAAATTAGATATGATCGAGAGAAAAAAACAAAATGCAATTGACACGTTCGTCAAATCGATAAGAATAAGAGAAATACGTTTGGCAGCCAAGTATCTGATTAATCTAGACGAAAATTTCAGAAAAGAAATAGACTGACTAGTTTATTTAGATCAAGGAATTTCCCAATTGAGGGAAAACACAAAATGTCAGAGAAATTGGGACATCGGTGCTCATGAAAAAGAGGTGACATCTTTGACGAATAGCTTGGCTAAGAAAAGGCCGTTTATAAAATAGCACAAGTACTTTTGGTATTAAAACGACAAAAAGGAAACATACGCTTTATCCAGAAATCATTAAACACGGGAGAAAGACCAAATTTTGCTGATTTTGTGATTTAATATGACTTAAAGTAATAACAATATAACTAAGATTCTTGTAACGGTTTAGTTTCATTTTATCTATGGTTATTTTTTTATATGAAATTCATTTAGCAATAAAAAATTTGCTGAAGCTTACCTGGTTAGTAGCTGAAGCTCCACCATGAAGGCATATTTTTGCGAAATTAAATGTCATATGTCATTCTGGATTATGTTTGTCTCTGAAGTGGTTATATTTTATTTACTGGTTGTAAATGCCAAAATCTTGTAAGTGCAGATAAATAATTTCTTAGACCACGAGACCTCCCTATATCCTGAAAAATACTTTCCCTCCCAGGGATTTATATGGAATTCTTTCAGAGGTATCGGGGTTACAAATAACAGCCTGCAAGTGAGAATTCCTTTGAATTTGCGAGATATTTGGAACGGGAAGTGGCACAATTCCTGGCTATGATGAAGTCGAGTTCTAGTGGGATGGATGAGTTTTCGCTAAATCTCATAAAAGCCGCAAAAACGAGTGTCTTACCTGTCTTGATGCGCCTCATCAACCTTTCTCTGGATCTTGGAGTCTTCCCGGAAGCACTAAAAATTGTAAGAGTGGTTCCTCTTCATAAAGAAGGGAAAAAAGATAACCCATCATATGAAATTCATTATATTGAAATTCATTTAGCAATAAAGAATTTGCTGAAGCTTACCTTGTTAGCAGCCAAATCTCCACCATGAAGGCTCATTTTTGTGGAATAAAATGTTATATGTCATTCTAGATTATGTTTGTCTCTGAAGTGGTTAGATTTTATTTACTGGTTGTAAATGCCAAAATTTTGTAAGTGCAGATAAATAATTTCTTAGACCACGAGACCTCTCAATATCCTGAAAAATACTTTCCCTCCCAGGGAAAGTATATGGTATTTTTTCAGAGGTATCGTGGTTACAAATAACAGCCTGCAAGTGAGAATTCCTTTGAATTTGCAAGATATTTGGAACGGGAAGTGGCACAATTCCTGGCTACTATGAAGTCAAGTTCTAGTGGGATGGATGAGTTTTCGCTGAACCTCATAAAAGCCGCAAAAACGAGTGTCTTACCTGTCTTGATGCACCTCATCAGCCTTTCTCTGGATCTTGGAGTCTTCCCGAAAGCACTAAAAATTGCAAGAGCGGTTCCTCTTCAAAAAAGATGACCCATTAAATCGAATACCTGTATCTATTCTTCCATTTTTCTCTAAGTTGTATGAGAAAGCTGTACATGCTCAGTTAAGTTATTATATTGAAAGGAATAAAATTATAATGGAAAACCGATTTGGGTTCAGAAAAGCGCTATCTACAGATATGGCAGTTCTGAAATTGGTTGATTGGATTAATGATGCATTTGAAGCGGGTCTTATACCTGCAGCTGTGTTTTCGGATATGAGAAAAGCGTTCGATACGGTGGACCACTCAGGGCTTATCCATTATTCATTATTTCATGTTGTAAATTTCCTATTTCACAACATTTGCTCAGGTCAATTTTTTTCTTCATGTTTAGGTTTCTTTCTCAATAATCTATCACTTCCAAATTAGATTTTTTTTTCTCTTAAAACCTTTTAAAGTGAACTCGATATGAATAGACCCTCTACATCCGCAAATAGATCAGAAATGGAGTTAATGAAAAAAAGAAGGTAGCTATTTATCATCTATATATATAAAAATAAGTTGTCTGTCTGTCTGTGTGTCAGGTGACGTCATGTTTCTGTGTCGACTGACGTCATGTTTTCGACTGACGAAATTACGAAATTACATTGGGACACAAATGACGACCAGGACATCGGCACATAGGGAATATAAATTACGACCGGGACACTCAAAGAGAAAGCGACCGGGACACAAGGAATGTTCAATTAGCAATCACCATCAACAAACCACCGTCAACAAACCATCACAAATGACGACCGGGACACAGGGAGTTTAAATGACGACCAGGACATAAGTAAAAAAAAAAACTAAAAAAAAAGGTAAAAACTACAAAAAAACTAAAAAGAAAAAAACAAACTAAAAACTAATAAAAAAACTAAAAAAGCTAAAAAACTAAAAAAACTAAAAAATAAAAAAAAATAAAAAAAGGAAACAAAAACAAAAATAAAGGAGAAAAACAAAACTAAAAAAAATAAAAATTAAAAAAAAACTAAAAAGAAAAAAGAAAAAAAAAACTAAAAAAACTAAAAAAATGTAAAAAACAAAAAAAAACTAAAAAGAAAAAAAGGGGAAAAATACAAAAATTTATTTCATCATTTACCATTTCAAAAACGAATGTATATACAGACTGGGACACCGGAATACAAATGACGACCGGGACACAGGGAATATAAATGACGAACGGGACACAGGGACACAACTACAACGGAGACGCCGGGGGGCACAGGGGGATATATAAATGACGATGGGGACACAGAGAATGTTCGATTAGCAATCACCATCAACAAAGCTCAAGGGCAATCATTAGAATCATGAGGTATAACTAAAAAAAACTAAAAAAAAGGCAGAAAACTAAAACCTAAAAAAAAGACCAATTCAAAAACGAATGTATATACAGACTGGGACACCGGGACACGAATGACGACCGGGACACCGGGACACAAGGAATATCAATGACGCCAGGGACCCTCAAAGAGAATTCACAGACTGGGACACCGGGACATAAATGACGACCGGAACACATGGAATATAAATGACGACCGGGACACCGGGGGGCAAACGGGGATATATAAATGACGACGGCGACACAGGGAATCGTCGATTAGCAATCACCATCAACAAAGCTCAAGGGCAATCATTAGAATCATGAGGTATAGATCTGAATACGGATTGTTTTCCCATGGAAATTATATGTTGCATGTTCAAGAGTCGGTAAACCTGACAATCTATTGACAATGGGACAGCGAAGAATGTTGTATATTCGCAAGTTTTACGTAGTTAAAAACATATATATATATATATATATATATATATATATATCTATCTATATTCACAGGTGGGACATAGGGACACAACTACAATGGCGTGTAACTAATATGGCGCGTAACGACTTACGCGCGCGGGTGGGCTTGGGGGGGGGGCGCGAAGCGCCACCCCAACAGCTAGTTAAATATAATTTTCTGAATGACAAAGAGAAGTTATTGAAAAAGAAAATTGGACTTGGTGCTTTTCATAATAAGATTTGTAATATAACTCGATAGGTTAAATCGATAAAAGCTTGATGACTGAAGTCGGTAACGGGGGTGGGCTATATCCTCTGGGAATTGTTTAATTGTTTTACTTTTTTTTGGTTTTACGAAAATTGTTCGATCAAAATTATGAGATATCCGTTTATTCAGCATAGCTGAAAGGTTACAAAACTACATGCACATATAAGCGGTATCAGCCTATACTCTTTCCTATGGTTATCAGTTTTAACAAGCCGTATTAGGAGACCAAACTTCAATTTGTGAGAGGAATTTTAGACATAAAATTACATTCAGTGGACCCCCCCCCTCCCCCTTAGAAAATGTATACCCCGAACACACTGATACACGGAAGAAAATTTTTTGCAATTCTTACAGATTTCCAATCTAAAAAAGTTTAAAACAACCCTAAAGTACAGCTTAATTACTGGGACACCAGCAAAAATTTTGAAAATGATCTTTTTAAAATTTTCATGGATAAAATTTGTCCCACCCTTCACAAATTTTTATAGGCATCAGTCTCGTCGTTCCTTAATAAAAAAGATCTAAAGGAAATTTTATTCTCCCAATATATTTTCGTGCATTACTGTCAATTTACAAAAAAAAAATCCACCCCAGGTATCAGCACAAAACATTGTGAATATCCTATCCTAGTGACACTCCTCAAACTAGAATATCCTAGTGACACTGCTCAAACTAAGTAACGATCGAGTAGAAGGTGCCTCTAAAAATGTGTCAACACTTGTTCCAGCTTTGACTCCAAAAATTCAAACTGAAGAATTTACACAAACAATCCAAAAGGAACTAAATTTGTCAGAGAATCAGAGCTTATCCACCTTCCTTCAGAAAACTCTACCCTACTTTCGGTATTCTTTGGTGATATAAAAATTGATGGACTTGTTCCACCATCTCTAAATTCAGCACCTGCTCCACCACCAGTTGTCCCAGCTAGTCCCATGTCCCCACTTGGCTCCAAAACAGTCGCTAATGCTCCAATAATCAGAGCCATTCAGCCTAACGGATTTCAACGACCACAAACTCAAATGACTGTCCAAGCTCCTGTCGTTACCCAACATGCAATTGGTGCACCACCTAGAACCCCAAATATACAAAACAGAATAGTCATCCCGAAAGAAAAGGTGCCCTATAGGAATTTGGAGCCTCCTAATCACCTCAAAACAGTTAATAAAGGAATAGAAAGTCCTGTGTCCATGTGTAGTTTTATCCAAAAGAGTATTATATCCAAAGAAAACAAATTCAGCTAGTCTCTTAATTCCTCGGCTGTCCTTAGTGGTGATGATGATATCAATGACGTGGCAACGATGGGTGGAACCAATTTAGCAGAGGAATCTCAAAGACTCCTAGCTCCCACTAAATTAGTTGGAACTCAAATCCTATTCGTCGAAGACAAAGTATTTTTTCCTCTAACGTCATTACAAGAAAAAGTACGAAAAGTCTTATCCCGTTATCCTGGTATAGAAGAGATATCCTCGGATTTCATTACCCTGCTTAGTCACGCTGCTCAAGAACGACTCAAAAATATATTGGGCCGCCTATCGGCTGTCATGGAACATAAACGGAATTTATTAATAACAAAGGAGATTATTATGCTGGTCAAGATGTTAGAGCTCAAATTAAATTTCTCGAAAAGCAAAAAGAAAAAAACACGAAGAAAACGAAAGGGAAACTAATAAAGGCTGCCAAATCCAGATCTAGGACTAAAGACCCTGAACAGCAAACAAAGCTAATCCAAAGTTTAAGAGATGCAGAGGGTGGAGATGGAAAAGGGCGTCAAGCGTTAGCCAATGAAAACAGTAGCAACCAGAGTCGCTCATATGCCTTATTCTCCAAGACTTAAGAGACAGGCCGTTCGCGAAATGCTATTTATATTAGAAGAAGATAAAGAAACTCGCAGGTCATCATTGTTGTATAAAGCCTTTGTCAGTTATAGAGAATTGAATTGAATTGAACGCAGTATCAGAAATTGTATTCTATGTTGGCCTAAATTCTTTTCAACATCAAAGAAACTTACAGGATTGCAAGTTTGGAAAATTCTTGTTTGCTACGCATCAAAATTTGCATTTCTTAAGCAAATTTCAAATTCTTTGTTGAAGGTGAGATTTTTCTATATGTAAAAAAAAAAAAAAAAAAAAAAAAAATGCCCCTTAAAGATACGAAAGTATGCCTAGTGGACGCGTCCTCGTTCGCAAGGGGTGGACTAACGGTCTCCACGGGTGACCTTTAGACTAAGTCCACGGGAAGATTTTTTTTGTAAAATGTAAAAAGCAATTTATTCTCTTCATTGACGGTTCTAGAAGAAAAAGAGACTGATTATTTCATACAACTTGTTTGTTCAGTAAATCCAGGCACATTTCAATCGGAATTCAACCCACCGCCACCAAGAAGAACAATTTCAGCATGAATAATACACAGTAGATGGCATTGCACAAATGAAGTTGTAAAGCAGAAATGACTATCCGTTCTTTTCCAAAATCAGAAGCATAATCTTAAACACTATCTCACTAAATACTTCTAATCAACGCTCGCGGATCCCAGTTTATTATTTTGTCTTTTCTCTGTGGAAGTAAAATAAAACAGCACAAACCTTGTATATAGCCTCGAACACGCCAATCATCTAGCAAGTACTATGTTAGATGGCTCTACTGATTAGATCACCTAAAGAATGACAATAAGGAATGGAAACCGCAAACTGGATGGGGAGTCTGGAATGCTGGTTTGAAATTAGACTGTTCGAGACTCATATTCTAAGGCGCCATTACTAGCTTGATAGGAAATGGTGAATCAACCGACAAATGACTAAAATAACTAGTTCACGTAGGTCAACTTTCACAGCCGATTTAGGTAAGATGAGGTACTTGACCATGTAAAATCAAGCTTTTAACTTCATTTTCGAATTCACCACCATTTCCATAGGAAACGGCCAAATAATGAAACAACCGCTTAATTTCGAGTTTTGTCCCCTTCGTTCTTAAAGGGTGGAAATGGGCATTAGGGTACGGAAAAAAGGAAAATCTGAATTCAGATTTGGAGTCGGCATACTTGATTTGATAGGAAACGACTATTTAAACTCAAAAATATTTATAAACACAAAAGTCGGATTTTTCCCCTCATTTTTCCCCTTCAAGGGCAAATTTGGGATGCTTGTGCATAGGGGATTGGGGGGGAATTTTTGTGTGTGATTAAACTTATTTTTCTGAACATTTTGGTGTAAAAAAAAATTCTGTTGCAATTTCCCCGAGGTTTGACCATTTTTATCCGTATCTTTCCTCCACTATTACTCTAACTAATGAGACTAGGGGTATTAAAGTGAAACTTTTAGGGAACGTTTAGGAAGAGTTTCAATCAACCAAAAAAAATGTATGCCTGCAGGTTTTTAAAAGGGCATATAAGCAGTATAATAGGCAGCACCGCTCTATAATCGCTAGAAATATCATTGAAACTTTTAAAGGAGCTTATTCGATTCAGAACCAAAAATTATTTTGTAGTTCATATAATTGACTTACCAATAAAGTGAACATACCACTCGATGCCTTTTTTTTATGTTCTTTACGAATATTATAATCGGCTCTACCGCAAATTTTTGAGCTTGAACTTTTTGAGCTCTTAAGCATGACGAATTTTCTATTAAATTATGAGTTATCGGTCGTTTTTGACGAAGTAATGCTATATTTTCTCAGCATTGTTTTTTCTCTGTCGTTTTCGACAACATAATACTACATTTTCTCAGTGCAAAAATTATTTATAGTTTGGCTAGTCAAAAAGTGCATAAATTTGAATTTGCGATGGAAGCGACTATTTTATTCGTAAAGAAGGTATTTTAAAGTACCCACCTCCACTCTCTCTCCTTCTAGAGGGTATTGACCTTTGATGACCTTTAAAATATGTGTGTTATACAAGTAAAACCTTGCAAAATAGATCTTCTGCTTGAATGAAATACAACAAAATTGTTTTCAGCTTCACAACTTTATTCAATCCCAATCTATAAGGTTTTAAAGATATGAAAATACATTTCCTAAATTTTGAAAAAAAACATTGATATTGCTCAGAATTCTACTCAATAACAGGAATTGCATTTTCAGAACTAAAGGCAGAGAAAAAGCAACGTGCCATGTAGGCGAATTTCAGAGCCCTCTAGAGGGAGAAAGAGTGGAGGTGGGTACTTTAAAATACCTTCCCGGGATATCCTTAAGCTTGTAGACCCATTCCCGAAAGATTTATTTTCCTAACCTAACCCCTTTCCAAGATAGCAAGATGTCACTAAACTAGAATTTAATCATACTTCATAATAATTAACCCTAATTTCATTTTTCGAGTGTGTACTGGCTAATACGGAAGTAACTTCCTGTGTTTCAATATTTTATTTTATCTATTTATATATCCTGTGGACCGTTGGCAGGAGGTTTATCGGGGGGATTCCTTTGTTGCAATATTTTGTTTCATCTTTTTATAAATCCTGCGGACCGTCGGGAGGAAGTCTATCAGGGGGGGGGGACTTTTTATAATCTGAACATTTAATCAAAATCAACAATTTGGTACTTATTAAATATCCAAAACACATTTTGTTTTCTATCTATAATATACCGGTTTATCTCTGTATCTCAGTATGCGCTTGGAGATAATCAGCTTAGCCTGAGAGAGATTAATTACAATTCAGGTATATTTTAATTAAATATTTAATATATAAACTTGATATTTTGGTTAGGTATTTAATATAATGCGTTCTGGGTAACCTGCTTTCCATAAGTTTCTGGTCTAGTTTCTACAATTTTGTTGCCGAAGTATTATATTTTCATCGGATTTTCATCATATTTTGGGTCTATTTCATAATGATTAGCCTAACTACACTTCTTTAATGTGATCGGGATATTTAACAAGTACAAATAATTTTGAAAAATGTTTTTTCCCCTTTTTATAATTAATTTTTAAAAATATTTTCCATTAAAAAAAGAAGTTGTTGAAAGAAAAGTAAAGTAACGATAGTAAAACCCAAGACGAGCAGAATTAAATCCCTATAGTGATTAAAACTAGAAAAAAAAGACATTACTGTCAATGAGTAAAAGAAACCCAAAAGGGACGGAGTATGAATAACCCCACGAAGCTTAAAGATAAGATAATTTTATGGCTGAACAAATGAATATTAAAGACACAGAAATTTAAATGAATAATCAAGTCAGTCTTAATTCAAATAGAAATAAGAGCAAACAGAAGTAGGCCTAATACCCCCTTAATTTTCTAAAGGCAAGACTGGCATTTGCACTTTGCTGAAGATGATTTGTATTTTACCCAGTGAGGTCCTATCACAAGACAAAAAACACAAAATCACGTTACAAATCAAAACTACTGGAAAGAACTTATGAAAATAAATTTCAAGTCGGTCTCCAAAACTGCACCTGCGGTATTGCAGATAAGCTATTTTGATAACCTGGGCACACATGGTCTCCTTGGTAGTGCTGGAAATAGATCCTAGGCCAACAAAGAACAATGCCAAATATTGTTAATAGCCTACAGACTAAAATCTACAGTCACTCTACCTCTGTCTCATCTTTGGAGTAAAGGTTCAAGGTCCGCTTGTCCCCTCCCCCGTACTTCCAGAAAAATACAATTTGATCCCCAAAGCAGTTGCCAGGATATTGTAGATTCGCCGTTTTGCTCGCCTGGCAACACATACGTGTCTTTTTATTTACGTAGCTCCTTGATCGTGATTAGATTACATGTCACATAGGAGCTTATTGTGCAAAAACCTTTAGGTTGATCAGAGACATAACACTTTTAGTCACCCCCGACACAAAATTTTGAAGTCTCCTTGCCTCTTTCCCCACACTACCTGAAAGTTTTAACTTTATTCCCGAAGATATTCCTGAGATATTGCAAATATGTAGCTTTGATAGCATGAATACGCATAATTCTTTAGATTTATCTTCGCCCTCCAAAAAAAATTTGAAGTCTATTTGATCCCTCAACACTCCCTGGAATTTTCAATTTGATCTCCCTAGTTGTTTATGAGATATTTCAGATACCCCTTTTGGACCTGCGTGCCTATAATATCGTTCAAATAATGTCGCTTCTTCTCCATGAATTGATTTCAGCCCTATAGTGGCTTAAAGTCTCAACTTTTAGGCAGATTTGATTGAAACAAAATATGTTTATCATTTCTCTGTCTCCTCCTCCAATTTTAAGTTCAAGTTTGAAGTGCCACTTTTATTACAAAAATGCTTTGGTGAATTGGAGACAAAAATATTTCAGCCCCTTTCTCGACCACCAGCACAAAATTTGAAGTTTCCTTGGCCACTTTTTCCCCTTCCTTTCCCTAGCAGTACCTAAAAGTTTCAACTTCATCCCCGAAGCCGTTCCCGGTTTATTGCGGATTTTCTATGTCCATGACCTATATACGCATAGTGTTTTCAAATTTAGGTCTACCTCAGCCCTCTCTCCTAAATTTAAATTTGAAGTCCGCTTTATTTCTTCCAACTCCTCATTCATGAATATTGCAAAAGAATATGAAAATTCAAAGTGTCCTCTAGAGCAGGGCTTCATAAACTATAGGTCACGACCCCATTTGGGGTCGCATAGCAAAATTATGGGGTCGAGAGTGATAAAAATACAATTTAACAAAAAAAGTTTTTTAACTTGTAAAATTATTGTTATAAAGAAAAATAACAATCATCGTAGATAAATATATAATAAAATCTTCTGGTTTGGAAAGACTGTTTATACCAGCATTTCTATTCTGATCATTATAATATCTTGAATAATTTTACTATGAATCAGAAGAAGTTATAGAAATTTATAAAAAATGTCGATTTATTTTTGTCAATCTCTTAAAACCGAAATAATCCTGATAAATATCATCAACAAAATTTCTAAGTATTATTTTGAAGAAACTATACAAACATTTCGTGTTATTTTCATTTAGCCATTGTATGATTGTGAACGAAGGGCATGTCATTCCGAATTAGTCAGTTTCACCCTTTCGCAACCAACGGGATCTTACAGATCCGGCATATAAAAATCCAATGGGTGCTTCTTAATTGATTAATAGCACCAGAATTGAACGATGTGCTTCATGATGCTGTTAAGGTCGTAAATTTTATTAAGAGCCATGCCCTTAACAGTCGCTTATTTTCAAATCTCTGTAAGGATACGGATTCCAACTACACAACTTTGTTATTACATGCAGATGTAAGATGGTTGTCAAGAGGTCAAAGATTAAAAGAATTATTGTTATTAAAGGACGAGATTGAAGTATTTTTAACTGAACAAAAATGTGAATTTGCTGCTCTTTTTCAAAATGACTTGTGGCTATCCAAGCTGTGTTATTTGTCAGATATTTTTGCGAAGTTAAACGATCTTAACTTGTCTCTTCAAAGGAAAAATTAAGATATATTTACTTCAAAAAACAAAATTGAAAGTTTTATTAAAAAGATCAGCATTTGGAAAAGTAGGGTCGAAAAAAATTCGTTCGAAACGTTTTCCAGTGCCGACAATTTTGTAATTGAGAAAATTCATCTTAAAACTTTTATTGCAAAAACTATTGTAGATAACTTAAAAGCACTAGAAATACAGTTCCGGACATATCTTTAATATTGTTAAATTTAAAATATTGTTATATTAAATATTGATTTACGAAAAATAGTTTGGTTCAAAAGCCGTTCTGGATTGGCTTAAGTGAGATTGATCATCTACCACTTAAAGCTCAAGAAGAATTTGCTGAACTTTCGTGTGACTCAAACTTAAAACTACAATTCCGAAAAAAAGCCCTTGACTGAATTCTGGATCGGAACTAGAACTAAATTTCCCACAATCACTGATATGGCAATAAATGTACTTCTGCCATTCAACGCGACATATTTATGTTAAGTTACTTTCTCAGCTTTAACACACACTAAATCCCAATATCGTGCAGCGATAAAAAATGTTGAAGAGGTCTTACGTCCAGCAGTTTCAAACATTGCACCAAGATTTGATTTGTCATGCAATAAAAAACAGGCACATGCATCTCATTAAATTTTTAAAGTAAACTTTAATTTAAAATTTACCACACAACTACTTGGATATATTCGAGAGAATTAAGACGGTTAGAATCCACTTTTGTTTTTGAAACTATAATAAAAACATTTCTATAACATTTTTCGTTTCAATTTCAACATTGGAATTCGTTTCAAAACGAATTCTAAATTTATATATTTTCCTGTGCATTTGTATATTGTTACCTAATAAATATATCATGAAAAAATATTAATTTTGTTTTTCTTTTATATTTGTTGGGGTCACTAAGAAACTCGCAATCATAAATAGAGTCGGGAATTACAAAAGTTTAAGAAGCCCTGCTCTAGAGTATGCTGTTGGGAAACTTGAGGAAATTCGACATAGCAAATGATGCTTAAGAGCTCCTAGCTGATCGGACAAGACCAGACAGGGCCGCCTTTTCTAATAAAGCGTAAAAAAGAAATTGAATTTCTCAGCTATCAGTGAATATCGGGTATTTTACATAATTTAGGGTCATGGCCCCTGGGGCTCTGGGAATGATGTTGAGCCCAGAGCCATGCTTACCAAAGTCTTTGACATTTCTTACCAAAATAACTATTTCAACATTTTGATTTGATTTTATGGGGGTTACGGTGGGCCGTGTGGTAGCAAAGGGCACTGGAGAGAAGCTAGTTGCCCTCGATTCAATCTCGGCCCTTAAAATAGAATCTATAGCTTTAATTTCCAATTGAATGAGCCCGACTGCAAGTTTCTACGACCAGCTCGGTCATTACGAAGGGGCCGGGGAAAATCCTTTTCTTCCTATTTCTGGGCCTTTTTTCTATTGCGTTTTAGGGGGAATCATTTTTTTCTGTTTTTCCTTCTGCTTATGTTCCCCATAGCCTACAGACTTAAGGATATAGTTTTGGAGCCGATCGAGACGAGAGTTTTTCTTACCTTTTTTTGTGCCGTATGTTTTGGGGAAGGGGATAATGTCCCAAAAGAATTTTTCTTTCATTAGGTCCCTCTTTACCCAGAGACATGGTGCTAGAAGTTTTAAACTGATCAGGGACAAAAAGCAATTGACAATTTTTCCTATCCTCCAATCCTGCCCTCCTAAAATAATTTTTTCTTTTATCTTTTTGAGCCAGGGAAGAGTCCTTGAAATTTTCGAGCTGCCTGACATCTCAGGATGATATTTGTAAAACTAATCCATAAGTAATTATAAAAACAATGATTAACAATTAATTCAATAATTATCAATCAGCGAATTTACAGCTCTTGTGTCAGGAGCTACGAGGGTAATATCATTCCCGAATGCATATTCATTGGATCTTTCGGCTATTTTGAACAAAATTTCTATCTGAAAACTTTGATCGATAAACAGAGGGATGGGGACACGATGTAGGGTGAGGCTATCGAAAAAGGACAAGGGAGGGGATTGGATACCCTTCAATCACATTTTACTTTTTAAAAGGGCTCTAGAACTGTCAATTTTCAATCGACTGATTCTCTCGAAGATTCAATCGAGAAAAATGTACATGCAAGTGACGTATTTATTTAGGCAGCTTTAAAGCACTGCTTCTGTGAATTAATCTTAGTGCAAGTTGTCACGAAAATGACAGTACGCATGAATAAAGTCAAACCTAGAGGAAGAGAAAAATACTCTTATAAAATCTCTTATAAAATACTTGCATCTAGTTGCATCAATTACATATATTTCAATAATTCGCCCTTTTCATTTATAGCAGTTAATGTGAAGAATTTGCGGGTTTTGAATAGAGATTAAATAAGAAAAAACTTTTGATAGGTAAGACTGACCTTGATGATAGTTATATATTTCAAATCAGCATTAAACTAAATTTTTTTATGTAACTATTGGTATCAAAATTCCATTTTTTAGAGTTTCGGTTACTATTGAGCTGGGTCGCTGCTTACTCCAGTTCGTTACTGTCATCAACCCTACTCTTTATGGTTTTTTTTTAACCGAAAAGAAATGGATTCATGCATAAAGAAGACTATTCCCTACCCCAACTCCCAAGTCTTTATGCTAAAGCCTGAATTTTCGTCAAAATTGCCTCAGAACCACTGCTCAAACAAGGGTAATTAAATTGGGAAAAAGGTGATTTTCATAATAACTGAAGACTGGAAAATCTTTTTAATACGGGTTTCTTTTAACACGTACAAGTTATGATTCAAATGGTTTAATAGGCAATGGTTAAGTCAAACACTTGTAATTATCTGTTAAATCCGTTTGTTTCACTCATAAATGCTTTCAGTAAAGAGGTATAAGACTTTAGCGCAAAAACAAGGAATTGATAGGGAAGAGGGTCCTGTTTTTCATACACAGAGCAATTCCCTTCAGTTAATTATTACTTGAAATATACAGCAAAGAGTAGGGAATGGTTGGGAGAGGAGCCTCCTCATATACATCACCCCGATTTTTTTTTACCGTCACCGTCCTTTTTTTTAGATTGGGCTTTAATTAAACAAACAATTATTCAGGCAGTGATGTTTATATTTTAAGGGGAGGATTGCTTTGAAAAATAGTTCTACTTGAATATACCGCTTCCCCATTCGTATAACTATAGAAAACACAAGGAAAATAACTTAATAAGGGGCAATTTCGGTAGAAATGTGTTGTCAACTGTTATTTGCATTGCAGGAGTACCCATGAGCTGATATATGAAGCCAGTATAATCAGAAATGTTTCTCTTGAGCGAAATGCTGGGACTTTCTGTATTTCTCCCTGAACGGACCCGTTTTTAGTGTTTTATTGTCATTTTTTTCCAGGAGTAAGCCTAGTTGTGTTTTCCTAGTTGTCGCTTTGAAAAAGATTTAATATTTTACAGTTATGAAGTATAAAGGTGTCAAATATGTTAGTTTTTGGTACTCAAAATTAGATTAAAAATATTGAGTTAAAATTTCTATGTGATTTTCTTAGTCTTAGTTTTAATATTTTATGCTGAGTTTAAGAAACTGCTTGGTAATACGTTATTTTTATAAACCCCGAGTCTAAAGGCATTGGTGTTTGTACACTGAGTCTAAAATATTTTGGTTTTTGATAACCAAGTTCAAAAACGTCGATATTGTTAAAAAATATCCGTCCAACGCTTTGGCATTGCTCAACAGAACTGAGTGTGGGGAGTTTATAACTTAGTTTTTGTAAATAGGCTATTATTTTTAGTATTTTTTGTAATTATTTACTTTTTTCATATTTATATATACTTTTAGTTTGATTGACATACTCTGTCCATTGACCTTAGAAAAAATTCTAGTCTCTAAGTTTCATGAAATAAAGAAAAAACTAGTTTTCAGCTGAAAATAAGGAGCAACATTAAAACTTAGAACGAACAGATATTATTACGTATATGAAGGGTTTGCCCCCTCCTCAACACTTTGCTCTTTACGCTACAGTTTTTCGCCATTTAAAAAAAAAAAAGTTACTTATTGCTCTAATTAATTGACCCTTCTGTTTCAGGAGTCGTTTTTAAAGAATCCGGACAAAATTTAAACTTTTAGTGTAAAGAGCGAGGTGTTGAGGAGGGAGTAACCCCCCTCATATACGTAATTTCTCATATAAGTAATTTTTGTTTGTTTGATGCTTTAATGTTGCTCCTTACTTTCAGTTGAAAAAACTCGTTTTTTTTGTTTAACTTCTGACCACTTTTAAGTAACGCCAGGATACCAGGCTCCACCTCCACGGAAGAATCCTCTCCCCATAGAAATCTTTAAAGTTTCAAAAGTACTAAAAAACTTCAGCATAATGTGTTTTAGAGGAGTAACCCCCTCATATACGTAATAATTTTAATAATTGCTCCTTACCTTCAGTTGAATAAACTTTTTTTTATTATTTAATTACTGATCGTTTTTCAAATAATTCCAGGAAATATGGCTACTCCTCCAAGGAGAAATCCATTTTTTCGAAAGATTTATTCTCTAGACAGTTCAATCCTGGTGAAATTTACCCTGGACATTTACCTTTAAAATCTCCACGCGTAAAATGTACTCGGCAATGAAAGGCAGAACATAAGAGTAATTTTGTATAAGAATTCAAGCAAATTCCTCCAGTGTAAAATTTTATCTGAAAAATTCGCCCTCTGGAAACTTCCCTCCCCGGTGAAAATCACCCCTCTCAAAAATACCACCAGCAGATAACCCCCCCCTCCCCCCAAAAATGTTTGAATACTTCCCAATAACAAATACTATTCGTAAACAATGGGCTAATTTTGTAAATTAGACATTTCTCCAAGAGCTGTGGGAGGAACGTGATATTCCCCGAGGTATACTTTTTTGGTCTGTCAACTATGCTATACAAAATGACTCAAAATTTTGATTACACAATTTTGAGAAAAAGGGCGAGGAAGAGGGCCTAGTTGCCCTGTAATTTTTTTTGTTTTCTTACTAAGGGCGCTAGAACTTTTAATTTTTGTTCCAAAGAGCTCTCTCACGATATACGAGAATTACTGGGTCTATACGGGGGCAGTCAAGGAGGGCAGTTCTTCCCCCCCAAGAAAAAAATTGGGGAAAAATTATTATATAGGCTATCCCATGAAAATGCTAAAGACTCGCCCCTGACTGGATCTCCTTTTAAAATCCTTAGATTTATGTATGTTTATTCCGTTATTTAAAATTGTAAATATACTAGTAGAATAGAAGACTAATTTTACTGGCACTCTCAAAATCCTTAGTTTTTACAAATTCCTATTTTTTCTTCTTTTTTTTGTCGGTCTTTACCCTTCAAATGTTGTCCCTTCCCTTTCAGTAAGTATTTTAACGTTCGAAAAAAAATGCGCCGTTACACTATATTTTTTTTCTAGATTGAGAGACGTAAGCTTAGATGTCACAATTCCATCAGAGGAACTAGCAACAGCACCCTAGCCTGTGGCGTCGAATCATGCTTCTGTCCTTCCGAGTATAACGATGCTTCATGTTAGGTAATGAGCTGAAATCGCAAAAATATATTTTTATATTTTGGGGGACAGGCAGATATTAATTTTGAGTACACTAATTACAAATAGAGGGCTAAGATTGTGATTCTGGACGTGCCTTTGCCTGAAGCCTCCTGGACAAGGGCCGACAGTTATTCAAACAGACCATTTTAAAACAGAAGCTTCATAGTACGTTGGTCACTTGTTAATATTAGAATCCTTCACAAATTCTGGTCTAAGCAGTTAAAAATTTAAGGATTACTAAATACATCTTAAGAAAATATTTTTTGAGTATCCAAATTCCAAAAATTGAGATTCAAGTTCTTCCTTTAAGGCTTAGGTTGAATCTACCACACAAAAGAAATCGATAACCCAAAACATTGGTGCATTTCCCAGTAGTACTTAGGAGGTTTTGAAATCAACAAAATAATAACTTAAAAGAATATGGCACCAGACACCTTAGTAAGGTGTAACTTTCATTTTAAAATTTAATTGTGTTTGGTAATTAAGTGATAGTTAATGTTTCAATTTTTACGGACGAAAAGCGTTTTCAAGTTCAACTAATTAGCTTTGGTCATCTATTTTCACAGTTCAACGTGGCAACACTGACGAAAATCTGATAGTGGTCTAAAATCTCCATAGTTTTGAAATAGCCAAATGTTAGAAAATTGTGTTTCTCAGGTGTGAATAGACCTATGATGGTTCCAGAGGACATGTTTATTTTGGTGTTCTTGGTACTTTAAGGTCAAAATATCTCATCCAAAATTATTAGCATAAGAATATTTGCATAATTTGGGAACAAGAAGGAAAAGGTCCAGAAAATGGGGGAGTAATTTCGATGGCAAGTATGCCATCAAATTCAGAATTTAGAATTACCTTTCGCCCGGGGTTTCTAGTTTTAATACACAAAAACATGAAAGACTGCATTTGCGGCAAGAAGGTGGTTACAGATCCATGTTTATTAATTTGTTATTGCTGTTGTTCCCAGGAGGCTGTTATGAGCTAGTGGTAATAAAATATTAGGAGATGGCTCATTCGACCAAAATTTGAACCTCATGTGCCCTTTTTAAGCAGCCAGAAGAGATTGTGCCACAGCAAAGAGGCGATTTCCACCATTTTTTGGTAGAAACTGATTGTTTTGGCCAATTAGGACAAAGGTTGATTTAAAGGAAATTCAAAGCATTGATTTAAAGCTATGTAATTTTCATCCTAATTTTCACTTGTCTCTTTATGCATGTAGTCAGTTCCGCAAAATGCGCAGAACACATGTATAGTCTTACTAAAAAAAAGAGAAAGGATGCGGCACTAAACCCTTAAGGTCCGAACCAGCGGTGCTGATCTCCGTCTCAAGGCCCTTCAGCCAGGAAGTGCAATAGGGGGATGAGGGCCAGCCATCCGGTGCTTTTGCACACCCTTCCAAGCCGCCAAGTTCAACCAATCTGACGATTAAAAATTGAGCTTGGCTAATAAAGTATATAGAATTAATCCAAAGGGGGAAAACTTAGGTTGTTATTTAAATTAAAGAAAAAAACCCTTCATCAAACCTACATGGGAATGAACATTAAACAAGTGTATAAAGAAAGTTTTCAAAAAAGGAAAAAGAGCAAAGCAACAATGAACTCATTTTCTTCTTTTTATAGAAATCTTTTTTCCTAGATTAGAAAAATATATTGTCATAATTTAGCCTTAAACCTATGTCCTTTTAGTCCACATTAGGAGATTGGCTGTAGAGAAATCGAAATCAAGCTTAACGATAAGCAAGAAAATATGTTGGACAGGTCTTGTTTTCAACGGCCTGAAACAGAAGCCAGGAGTTGACCTTAAAATGAATTTGCTCAAAATCCTATCCTCACCAATGGGTTTTTACTGGTATGTCTTCTGGAGAATTATGAAATGTTTTCCGCTTTAAAATGAGTGGGCCTCATACTGCAAATGACTGGCCGATTTAAGAACAGGCATATACAAATATGACGAAAAAATTCTTTATAAAAATAAATGAAATAACCATAGAGTCCAAACACATGTTATATAAAAAAAATATAGCTTTTAAGGAAAATCTAAATTACATCAATTTTAAGCAAATATTGAAAATAATTTTGCTTTTTAAAGTAAATCTATTACAATATCTGGCCTGGAAACTTAGATTCATCCCAAAAATCTGTCTATTCAAGAACGGGTTGTCGATGTTTTAGTACGCACATGACCTAGTGCTATCTATATTCTGCGTACAATAAATAAAGACATGGAGCATCTAGTAATGATCATGTCATTGGATGTCATTTGATGGTGATTGTATCTAAACAAGCAAAAACAGTAGGGTGTTGAGGTTTATTTCCACTTATCTAAGCATTTCCACCGCCTACAGTGAATCCAAATCTTTGAACTTTCGCAAACTAAAGCGACCTGGGATGCCACGACTACAAAAAAAGAAGAAAAAATAAACAAGATTATGTTATCACACATTCAGGAAAACACTAAACACGCGAAATTCCGCATATATCAAGATGTATATCGGAAACAATAAAACGCATTTTGAGCATGTTCATCGTCAAAAGGACGCATCAGCAATATCTAAGGACGGCTGAGGGGATTAACTTAAAACTTTCAGGGCATGTTGAAGTCCTATTGGAAGGAAACCAGCCTTTCTTGCCCTTTTTAGATACTCCCTTCGCTCATGACTGATCGAAAAAGTGATTTTGTTACAAACAGTCAAAATGAGTAGTAACTATGCATCCAAGAATGCTATGCCCACCCTCAAAGTCCCTAGGGTAAGGGTTGTCAATTATAAAATTTGCCCTTTTTACATGTATGATTTATCTGAGTTTACGCTATAATCTTTGCACGATTCACTAACAAGGTATCATGAGACGGTATGCACTGCCATGTCATTGAAATGGCTTATCTACAATATCTTGGGAACGGCAGAGGGTATCAAGTTGAAACTTCCAAGGAGTGTTGACAGGAGAAGGGAGAATAATCTTACCTTGAATTTGGATTTGAGGGGAGGAGACAGAGGTAAATTGGAATAGACTATGTGTAACCATATTATCAAAATAGTATATAATGCAATATCTAGGCAATGACTCATGGGACTTTGTAGAAACTTTCAAATTTCTACTGTTTCTGAATAAGGTAATGATTAGGATAGAATAACTCAATATTAAGTAATTAGTTATTGATATGGTAAGGGGTATAAAACTACTCGTTAGACCAGTAGTGTATCGAAAATTCATTTCTTATCAAAAAATAGGGTAGCCGAGGTCATTCTGAAACAGGCAAAAGTGCTTAGCCGTTCAAAGGCGGGGGGGGGGAGGGTTGACTGACATAGGTTACAGAGGGGGATGCCACCTTTGAGAATATTTTTCACTTTAATACGGTTGTTATTGCTTACATTTGAGATGGGAATGGGCGATGTAAATAATTTTACCCCGTCACCATAAAGCCTATGCTTTTAATTCTCACTTTTTTTCACATAAGGGACACTTGTATGCTAAAAGGCCCATTGATATTAATGGAGGCCTACCCCTAGATTTTACGTTTACCCTAGATACTGTAGAATTTTTTTTATTGGAAAATGATTTTAATTGTGTTTCCATTGAAAAATGAAAACAATGGCAAATTCCCCCCCCCCCCCAATTCGGGAGAGGGGACTTTTACTTTTGAATTTAAAAAAAGGGAATAGTTTTGGGAAATGTCAAAGTCATGGCCAAATGTAGAAAAAAGCCAGATTGTCCAATTAAGACAGATTGTCCAATTAAGTGGGCAACCCAGTCAAGGTTAATTTTACCCCTTTGATTGCCGTTGTTACTGTCTCAAAAACAAGCGAGATATTTGATGACAACAAATATCACTAAAAATCTAAAATGAAAATAATGAACAACAAAATCTGCAAAGTTTCAAAAGTACTAAAAAACTTTAATGTTGCTCCTTACTTTCATTTGAAAAAAACTTGTCTTGTTGTTTAACTTCTGAATATTTTCAAATAACGCTAGTATACCTGGTTTCACCTCCACGGAAGAATCTCCCTCCCCAGAGAAATCTATAAAGTTTCAAAAGTACTAGAAAACTACCTTAATATGTTTTAGAGGAGTAACCCCCCTCATATACGCAATAATTTCTGTTCGATTTAAGTTTTAATGTTGCTCCTTACCTTCAGTTGAAATTTTTTTTTATTTAATTACTGATCGTTTTTTACGATTTTTTTCTCTAGGGTTTCAAACCCTAGAGAATCCAACTTTTTCTTTGTTTAATGAAAGGGAAGAATAATGCTCAAACTTAGATGAAGTTTGTTTTTGTCAGTTGAAATTAAAGAGCGAAATTGAGAATAAAACGAACAGAATTTGTTCCGTAGATGAGGGAGACTGTCATCAACCCCACTCCTTATGGTAAATTTTTTAACCGAAAAGAAATGGGTTCATGCACAAGGAAGACTATTCCCTACCCCAACTCCCAAGTTTTTATGCTAAAGCCTGAATTTTCGTCAAAATTGCCTCAGAACCACTGCTCAAACAAAGGGTAATTAAAGTGGGAAAAAGGTGATTTTCATAATAACTGAAGACTGGAAAATCTTTTTAATGCGGGTTTCTTTTAGCACATACAAGTTATGATTCAAATGGTTTAATAGGCAATGGTTAAGTCAAACACTTGTAATTATCTGTTAAATCCGTTTGTATCGCTCATAAATGCTTTCAGTAAAGAGCTATAAAACTTTAGTGCAAAAACAAGGAAGTGATAGGGAAGAAGGTCCTGTTTTTCATGCACAGAATAATGTAATGAAAAGTAATGGAAAGAATTCATAAAAGAATTCATTACACAGAGTAATGAAAAGGAAGAGGAACGATAGGGCTAATTCTTGTTGTGTTGTGAGGGGGCTAAAACTATTTTATATCCCATCCACCTGAACCTTTTTTCTAATTTCTTTCTTTCTATCTAAATTATCTTTGGAACGGGTTAGGGTATCAAGTTGAAACTTTCAGGGAGTGTTGGCAGGAGATGGGAGAACAATCTTACTTTGAATTTGGATTTGAGGGGAGGAGACAGAGTTAAATTGAAATAAACTATGTGCAACCATGTTATCAAAATAGTATATAAAACAATATCTAGGGAATGACTCATGGGACTTAGTAGAAACTTTCATATTTCTATTGTTTCTGAAGAAGGATCAGATGTGTTATTTTCATTAAAGTTGTATGATATGTAGGGGGTGTTTCCCCCTTATTTTCGAAAAAAGGTAAATTTTCTTAGGCTCTTGACTTTTGATGGGTAGGACTAAACTTGATGAAACTTAAATATTACAAAATCAGTATAAAAATCCGATTCTTTTGATGTATCTATTGGTATTAAAATTCAGTTTTACGAGTTTTGGTTAGTTTTAAGCAGGGTCGCTTCTTACTTAAAATTCGTTACCATGAACTGTTCGATAATAATACAATGTACTAAAGCGTATCGACGGGAAAATTTAATGGTTTGAATCCCCAAAATCTTTGTCCAACTCGAATTATGTAGTAAAATGCATTTAAACAAATTTTTTATATGTTTTAAAATTACTTGTTTTTGTAAATACCCCCCCGAACTAAAATCCTAGATACGGCCATCGTCATGCATCACCGTATCAAAATTAAGCCAGATAAAAATAAATTAGATTCCCTGCTTAGAATCTAGTCTTTAGGTAGAAATTAAATAAAAAAAAAACAAGTTTTTTTTAACTGAAAGTAAGGAGCGACATTAAAACTTAAAACGAACAGAAATTACTTCGTATATGAAAGAGGCTGCTTCCTCATCAACGCCCCACTCTTTACGCTAAAGTTTGACTCAAGTTTGACTAAAAGTTTGTCTATCAATTCTTCTTTTCAAAACAGTAAAAAACTTTAGCGTAAAGAGCGGGGCGTTGATGAGGAAGCAGCCTCTTTCATATACGAAGTAATTTCTGTTCGTTTTAAGTTTTAATGACGCTCCTTACTTTCAGCTAAAAAAACTTGTCTTTTATTATTTAATTTCTGAACGTTTTTCAATCAATGCATGTTTTGATTTTGGCTCTCCGCAGAGGAATAATTAAAACGAAATTTGCATTTTTTTTTTTTTGCTAAATGGCTTTCTCATAATTTTGATCGAATGATTTTGAGAAAAAAAGAGCGAGGGAGGAAGCCTAGTTGCCCTCCGAATTTTTGGTTAATTAAAAAGGCAGCTAGAACTTTTAATTTTTTACGAATATTTTTATTAGTAAGAGATTTACGTAACTTATAAATTAGCTTACGTAAAGAACTTTTGTATTCTCATATTTTTATTACATATATGAGGGGGTTCGCCCCCTTGTCAGATCCTCGCTCTTTACACTAAAGCTTAAATTTTGTCCCAATTCATTAAGAATGACCCCAGAATCACAAAAGCCGTAGAATAAATAGTTGAAATTACTAAAAATATTTTAACGTAAAGAGCGAGGTATTAGGAGGAGGTGAGCCCCTCAAATGGGTAATAATTTCTGTTTGTTTTAAGTTTTAATGCTGTTCCTTACTTCCAGCTGAAAGTACTTTTTCATATTAATTTTTTCATTGTGTTTTTAAATAATGCTAGTAAATCCTGCACTCCCTTCATGGAGATTTTCATCCCCCATGACAAATTATCGATGGAAAGTTCCCCCAGCATATCCCCCTCTTCTCAACCCCTCCCCCAACCAAAAAAATCCTCCTGAAAACGCCTGTACACTTCCCAATAACCATTGCTATATGTAAGCATTGGTCAAAGTTTGTAACTTGTTGCCCCTCCCATGGGGACTGTGGGGGAGTAAGTCGTCCCTAAAGACATAGTTATAAGGTTTTTCGACTACGCTGAATAAAATGGCTATCTCAGAATTTTGATTCGTTGACTTTGGTAAAATAATTAGCGTGGGAGGGGGCCTAGGTGCCCTCCAATTTTTTTGGTCACTTAAAAAGGGCACTAGAACTTTTCATTTCCGTTAGAATGAGCCCTCTTGCAACATTCTAGGACAACTGGGTCGATACGATCACCCCTGGGAAAAAGAAAAAAACAACAAAAAAACAAATAAACACGCATCCGTGATCTGCCTTCTGGCAAAAAATACAAAATTCCACATTTTTGTTGATAGGAGCTTGAAACTTCTACAGTAGGGTTCTCTGATACCCTGAATCTGATGGTGTGATTTTTGTTAAGATTCTATGACTTTTAGGGGGCGTTTCCCCCTATTTTCTAAAATAACGCAAATTTTCTCAGGCTCGTAACTTTTGATGGGTAAAACTAAACTTGATGAAACTTATATATTTAAAATCAGCATTAAAATGCGATTCTTTTGATGTAGGTATTGGTATCAAAATTCCATTTTTTAGAGTTTTGGTTACTGTTGAGCCGGGTCGCTCCTTACTACAGTTCGTTACCACGAACTGTTTGATATGCAAGAATATATCAGTGCTAGATTCTCGTTATTCTTCTTATCAAACAGTTCCTCGTAACGAATTGTCAGTGAGGAGTGATTAGGCTCAATATTAACCAAAACTCTAAGAAATAAGGGCCTTAATTACAATAGCTACATCAAAAGATTGAACTTCAATGATTACTCAATAAGTAAAACTCATCAAGCATAATTTTACTCTTCAAAACTTACTAGTCTGAGAGAATTTGTCCAATTTTTGAAAAAAGAGGGAAACAGTCTTAAACTTCAAGTGATTTTGATGAAAATCACTCCATCATACTTTAGGAGAACTCTACTGTAGATGTTTAAAGCTCCTTTATACAAAATGTGGACGCGCACTTTATTTGCAAGAAGAAAGATCCGAAATTCATGTTTATTTGTTGTTGTTTGTTTCTTCACAGGCGTGATCGTATCCAACCAGTAATCTTAGATGACTTGAAGAGGGCTCATTTAATTGAAAATCAGAAATTCTAGTGTCCTTTTTAAGCGACCAAAAATACTGGTGGGCAACTAATGTCCCTTCGATACTTATTTTTCCCATATTTCACCTGATTAAAATTTTGAGATCGTTATTTTGTTCAGTTAATAACTACTATATAATAATTATGTCTTTGAGGATGACTTGACCCCCAGAGTCCCCGGGAGAAGGGATGAAGGCTATGAACTCTACCCACTGTTTATATTATTAGTTATTGGTAAGTATACAGTCGTTCTTTCGGAAGGGCATAGCTCTGGGGAAGAGAAATCTCCTTGGGAAGAGAGCCGTATTTCCATGCATTATCTAAAAAACGATCATAAATGAAATAAGAAGTTCGTTTTACTGAAAGTAAGGAGGAACATTAAAATAAACACAAATCATTACGTATGTGAAGAGTATTAACTTCTCCTCAATACCTCATTCCTTACACTAATGTCTGTTTTAGAAAAAAAAAATATTTTGATTAAATGACCCCTGTATTTCAGGCGTTGTTCGTAAATATTTGGTACAAAACGTCAAAATTTAGCGTAAAATGCGAGATATTAAAGGGAGGACAACTCCCCTCACATAAGTAATAATTTCTGTTCATTTTAAGTTTTAGTGTTACTCCTTACTTTTACTTGATATTTTTTTATTTAATATTACTGAGGGTGGCTTTAATCCTGTATTAATCCTGTTTTTAATTATTGATAGTTTCCTCTTCACCATTTAAGTGTTTATCGTTAATAATTGTTAGAGTAGAAAGGACAGCGAGAACTGAAGCTGATTGTTTAATTAAACTAAGGGGGCAACTGCCTCTCCCCTCCACCTTGACCCAAAATTGCTGCTGAACCTACCTAATTAAATATATTAAAAAATAGGACGATTTTTGTCGTAATCGCGGGTATCGGTAATCTCAAGTAATTTCTTATACATTAGGTTATATTTGGCGTACAAAATGTTGGAAAAAATGGCTATCTAAAACAATAAAATAATAATATTTACTTTCGGGAGACGAGACATGTCGCGAGACATCAATCCATTTAAGTTGTGCATAAAAAAAAGAACTAACAATTCCGGAGGCCTGTATTTGCAGTAACAACTCTTTAGGCTGTATTTGCAAGACTTTGCCGTTTGTACACATAGAAAAACAGAATCAATTTTCATTAAACCGTCATTTAAGACTCAAGTACAGGGAAGGCTGATTATGTTCAAGGATCGAAAACTTGACTAACCATTGAAAATTTAAGACAAATTATGTCTATATTAGAAGTTTGTTGAGTGGTCAGAGCCTAAAGGCACTTAGTTACACGTTTACCTTTATTTTGACCTTTATTGACTGAATTTCAAATGTAAACTGATGCAGTTTGAACTTTTTTGACAGTAAAAACGTATTTAATCTTTCACTCCCCGAATTGAAATCGCTCGTATTGAGTTTAGTTCTAGGAAAACTGGGGTTTGATCTTACTTTCTTTGACTATAATGGGAGAAACGTTGAGATGGCTAGGGCGCGTTCCAGGAGTTAAGGATGACTGCAAGTAAAAGATTGTTCCTTTGGGACAACCGTCTAGGGCTGAATGAAAAGTATGTCGTCTTTGGTTGGGATGGGAGGATGTCCTCCTTATTATTCAATAAGGATGTCCTTCTTATTGTATAGTCAGTAAGTCTCCAATTCACATACAAGAGTATACGTTATATTTCGTTACACCTTATGTCCCAAAGGCTATTCTGCCAGTTATAAGGAAGTCGTCTCTGCCAAAAAAAGAAAACAAAAGACCACAGTCTAGAACTATTTATCAAAATTACGAGGTTTCTATAAAACAAAATAAATATTGTTTGTCTTTTTGCTCCTTTTTTATAATTTGGCATAGTAATAGACTGAATATCACTGAATCAAATTGATGCATGGACATATTAACATGATTTTATATTTCGTTTTTCAATATTTTAGGCGGCACTGTTTTGCCTTATTATTATCCTAATTTTACCCATCCTTTTGCTCATCACCCATTTAACTACCCTAGATACCCTAGTATTAATCCTACCAAGACCCTTGCATCTGAATTTAGCCCTTCATTCCCTTCAAAACAGTTCAACTACGGCGCATATGCTACCCCATGGACACCAAATACAGGCTTCATAGTCAAGCAGCAGTTAGTACTCCTCCATCAACTCTTGCAGTGCCACACTACCAGGATTAAGAAGCACAGTGCAAGTTTTTATAGATTTGTTTATTCGTGTATAGTTCGGGTTCGGGTATTTGTATGTTTAATTAAGTGCAGTTTTCATCATATTGACCCAGGCACGTACACAGGATATTTTTATTATTTTTTTTTGGGTTGGGGGGGGGGGGGTAAAACCTTCAAAATAGCAGATATAAAGTAGCACTTTTTTAAATTTAGTAACTAAATAAATGCAGAAAGTACGTATATTGGAAAATACAGATTAACTTTATCTTTACTTTAAATTCCAACCATCGAGCTGAGCTAATAGCAAATTTCTCCAAAATTTCATTAACTGATACAAGAACATCTCTGTGGACATTCAAGAGTGCCAAGTCATTCAGTCGATTTTCACTCATCCGACGTCGAAGATACGATTTAATCCTTTTCATCGAAGAAAATGACCTCTCAAAACATGCTGTAGACGTGGGAATGACACAAAAAATGCTCATTAACTTGTGAACATTTGGAAATATTCCATGTTTGCACTCAGCAAAGCTCCAACCAATGGGTTTTTACTGGTATGTCTTCTGGAGAATTATGAAATGTTTTCTGCTTTAAAATGAGTGGGCCTCATACTGCAAGTGACTAGCCAATTTAAGAACATTGATATGCAAATATGACGAAAAGATTCTTTATAAAAATAAATGTTTTATAAAAAAATGCTAATAATTGCTTTATAAAATCCTAAATGCTTTTCGAATAAATGCTTTATAAAAATCTTGCGTAAAATTTTTTAAGTAAAAATTTTAGTGTTTTAAAAAGTAAAGTTGAGAAAAAGAGTCAAACTTTAGCTTGAAGAGCTGGGCGTTGAGGAGGGAACAGCCTCTTTCATATATGGAGTAATTTCTGTTCGTTTTAAGTTTTAATATCGCTCCTTACTTTCAGTTAAAAAAGATTGTTTTTTTATTTAATGACAAATAAAGGCACACTGCTCAGAATACAAATCGTTTGCAGTGCAGTGAAAATGACGCTCTGTTCTTTAGAAGGTTTAAAGACTGTAGCCCTGCTTTTGTTTGCGGAAATGTCTGTTCCTTTCGAGTTTGGCTTATTTTGTTAAAGAGAAGAAATTAGTTATGAGGGGATGGGGACCTTAAAAGGTCCATTGGCCCATTTTGTACTTGCTAATAATGGTAATAAGAATGTTTTGATTTCTGTTGAACAATGTGCAACTTGTCTACCTTTTTACTAAAAAATTTGCGTCGCGATTGAAGGGGGTTACTAGTATAGTAACTACAATTCCACTCAGGTCTTCCGGTCAAACAAACTGAAAATCCGAGCTTGATTCCAATTCAATCAATATATGTTATCCTCTCGTTTCTCCCCTAAAAATCAAGCTGTAGGAGCTGTGGCGGAGAGGGATGGAGGGTTATTAATCCACTTTGCCGTTTTAATAATGCAAACTGAAAACATTGTATGATTCTGCTTTTAAAATGAAGAATCATTCCAACATTTCTGCCAAAAATTTGGAATAGAAGGGATTGGGGTGACAGAATAGGCTTTTCTATAGCTTTTTATGGCACTTGGTATTAACCAAGTGACATATAGCAATCACTAATTCTGTCGGTCTGTCGGTCTGTCTGTCTGTCGGTCCCGGTTTTGCTACTTTAGGCACTTCCCGGTAAGCTAGGACGATGAAATTTGGCAGGCGCATCAGGAACCGGACAAGATTAAATTAGAAATAGTCATTTTCCCGATTTGACCATCGGGGGGGGGATTGGGGGCCTGTTAATTTGGAAAAAATAGAAAAATGGAAGTTTTTTTAACTTACGAACGGTTTATCAGATCTTAATGAAATTTGATGTTTGGAAGGATATCGTGTCTCAGAGCTGCTACTTTAAATCCCGACCGGATCTGGTGACTTTGGGGGGGGGGGGGTGGGCGGTGTTATGGGGAAACCTAAAATCTTATTATCATTAAATATTATAATAAATTATTATTTTATAAAAATCGATCTTATATTAGTGGAAATTGCTCTGTCGGATTCGGGGCTCATAACATTCTCTAAACAAAATTTCCAAGTTCCTAACTAATTAATGCAAAATCTCTGACGTTGCATGGTTTTTTTTTTTTTTTTTTTTTTTTTTTTTTTGCTAGTGTATCAAACAAGCAATCTAGAAATTCTGGAGGAATTTCATTTCAACATTTATTGTGAGCTTTCTAAGAGTATTAAGGAGTAATTCGGAGAAATTATAAAAATTTAGGTACTATTAACTTACGAACGGGTGATTGCATCTTAATGAAATTTTATATTTAGAAGGACCTCGTGTCTCAGAGCCTTTATGTTTTATCCCGACTGGATTCGATGACTTTGGGGGAGCTGGAGGGGGGAACATGAGATCTTTGAAAACTTTTAGAGTGGAGAGATCGGGATGAAACTTGGTGGGAAGAATAAGCGGAATTCCTCGATACATGATTGCCATAACTGGACCGGATCCACTCTCTATGAGGGAGTTAGAAGGGGAGGGGGGTTATTCGAAAAAATCATAAGAAATGAGGTACTTTTAACATACCAACAGGTGATTGAATCTTACTGAAATTTGATATTTAGAGAGAATTCGTGTTTTAGAGCTCTTTTTTTAAATTCCGACTGGATCTGGTGATATTGGAGGAGTTGGGTGGGGAAACCCGAAATCTTGGAAAACAGTTAGAGCGGAGAGATCGGGATGAAACTTGGTGGAAAGAATAAACACAAGTTCTAGATACGTAATTAACATAACTAGACCAGATCCGATGTCTTTGGGGGAGTCGGGAGGGGGTGAGATTTCCAGTGCTTTGGCAAGTTCAATACATCTGGACATGCTAGGACATTGCAAATGGGTAGGCGTGTCATGGACCTGCACAAATTGATATTATAACAGTCGTTTCCCCAATTCGACGATCTGGGGGAGAGGGGGCAGGAGGGAGGGGGAATCTTAAAAATGGAGTTAGGTTTATCTTACTAATGGATAATCGGACCTTAATGAAACTTGATTTATAGAAAGATCTCATGTTTCAGGTGCTCCATTTTTGATTGAGATTGGATCCGGAGACAAAAGGGGATGGAGGGGGGAAACACATATCTTTGAAATTGGAAATCTTGGAAAACTTTTAGAGCGAAGAGATCGGGATTAAACCTGTTGGGAATAGTAAGCACATGTTCTAGATACGTGATTGACATAACTAGACTGGATTCGCTCTCTTTGGTGGAGTTGGGGGGATTTCAAGTACTTTGGTGAGTTCGAGAATAAGTACGAGTTATAGATACGTGATTGACATAAGTGGACCGGATCCGATCTGTTTGGGGGAGTTGGAAGGATTTCTAGTGATTTGGCAAGTTTGGTGCTTCTTGATGTACTAGGACAATGAAATTAATAGCTCCAATGAATAATCTATCAAAAGGAATAATCTTGGTGAAAGCTTGAGAAGTCTCTCGATAAGGAAACAAGACAAAGGGAATAAATCGATCCCAGTCTCACAGGTTATCCGCCACAAACCTCTTCAAAAGTTGAACAAGCATCCCGTTCAAGTTCTCAACCAGGCCATCTGTTTCTGAAAGGGTGACTTCCGCATAGGTTTTATTCCGTTAATTTTGTACACCTCAAATAGGCTCTTACAACACAGACAAAATTCAAGACCTACTCTGTCAGGATCTCTTCTGGAACACCAACCAGACAAAAGTACTGCAGAAATACTTCTGCAATTTTTCTGGCGTTCATTGATCTCTAGTGTATCGCCTCAGGATAACGAGTGGAATAATCCAATATCACCAAGAGGAATTGATGACGGTTCCAGGATGGTACCAATGGTCCCAAAATATTTGATATGATCCTACTGAAAGGCTCTGCAATGAAAGGCAGTCGAAACATTCAGCCGTCTAACTAGCTGACAGGGCTGATAAGTACATACAAACTGTTTGACATCTAGACTTAACCAAGGCCTGAAGAACTTATGGATGATCCGATCTAAATTGCGTGCAACTCCAGTGTGGCCACTCATTGAAGATTCATGGATGATTCTCAGCACAAACGACCAAAAGGCTTGGGAATTATTGGATGTGCCATCTCTTCTTTATCCAACCAGATCTTGATCTTAATGTAGAGAAGACCGCTGACGGGTTTGAAACTCTGGCCTAAACTAGCTAGAGTGAAACACTTCGTAAGTGTAGAATCTTGTTGCTGAAGGTCAGTAAATTTCTTATAAGTCAGCTGTTCTGGATCAACATCTGATGGTGTTTCTTTAGAGATTTCTCGTGTCCACTCTGCTTTCTCCTTTCGTCGGCATCGTCCACTCTTTCTGTGCCTCAAGTTGCCATTCTAATTCTCCGACTTTACCATATTCTAGGAAACATTCTATTCTAGGATGTTTATGACTGAGGGTTGGGTCTCAGCTTCCAATCCAGTGTGGTCTTTCGCTCTATTTGACAGATGAGTAGAGACAGCAGGTCTATCTTCTTCCGACCATCAGAAACTACAATTTCTAAATTGCTTCGGAAGGTATGATTGCCATGTCTACCTCTACATAGCCACTATGTAGAGGGTATTTATTAAAATTGCAGTGGACGCGCCAGATCTCCGTGGTTGACAATTTTTGTTAAGCTGGGTTTCCGACGTACCTTCTATAGACAACAGTTATGGAAGCTTCAATGTCAGTAAGGAGCTCTGCTGGCTTCCCGTGTATTAGACTATTGGCACAAAATCTCGCCTTGATTCTTTCTTTCAGACTTGGACTGCGTCCTAACAAGTTTTCTCGCCTCCTCGGCTCCTTAAAGTCAACAGCTTTGTGATCAAACTTTCCACAGTTAAAACAACCTCGTGCCCCTTTATTAGTTTTCTGGCGTGGAGTATCTCCACTGCTGGATCCTGTTTTTTTCAGATTTGGCATTCAGAGGCTTGTTCGTGGCTTTAACTGGTTGTGATTACTTCGGATTTATTCCTTTCCTTGAAGAAAGATGTTAGCTTCCTTTCAATCCTTCGCTTTTGTCGTATTTGTGGGCAAAAAAAGTTTTCAGCCACTTTGCAGACAACCAGGAGAGTTGAGTCCTCGAGTTCTCTCCACCAGATGCGTAGCTGGTCATTTTGATGGAAGTAATGCATTGTTCCATCATCAGTTTTCTAAGGATATTGGCAATCTTCGTTCTCAGAACATTTGCGGTTGCGACCGATCTGTAGTAAGTGACGTCCAACCATTTGATCAGCAGCTGCTCTAGCTTCTTACCGTAATCAGTAAATGACTAGTCTGCTTCCCTCTGGGTCGCACAGAATAGCTGGCAGGTAGGTTTCAGAAGTCACTCAAAATCTTCTCAGAATAGTTTCTTTTATGAGTTCGTAGTCCGGACTATCAACCGTTGGAATAATCATGGCAGCCTCTGTGGCTTTACTTGTCAGCAAGGCCTGGAATCTAGCAGCCCATGTAGCACGACTTCAGTTATTTCGGTTGGCAGTTTGCTTGAAAGTTGTGAGGCATGCATCGATATCCATGCCATCCGTATACTTGACAATCTGGATCGTAGTTTTCACAGATGTAACTGGTGTATTTTGAACGGTGGCCTGATTCGCCTGTACAACTTGAGCAAGAGAAAAAAATGTGAAGTCAACGATTCCAGCTGCTGTCGCTTCTGCTGTCGGCTTGTCTCCCTTTCTCACTCTAGTTTCACCTGAATTATTTTCATGCTCACTTTCATGGAGGCACAAAACATGGCCATCAGACATTCTTCGTCCCTTCCTTCGATCTTACAATCAGCTATGGATTATTTTTCCCATTTTTTCAATCTTGTATACACTTTGCCCTTATCCTGTTTCTTCTGACTTGAATAGATTCGAACTTGGCTATAGGCGAGATACAGATGTTTCCAAACTGCTATGAGGCACAGTCAGTGTGCTTTGAAACCACACATAATAAGTTATGAAAGTACGCACAAATGTGCTATGGAGCATCCAGCATCCACAATATGCTATGAAAGCATGTAAAAATGTACCATGAAGCATCCAAAATTTGCTATGAAAGGATGCAAAAATGTACCATGAAGTATCCAAAATGTGTTATGAAAGGACGCCCAAATGTGCCATGAAGCACGTACAATATACTATAAAAGCACGCACAAATATACTGTGAAGCACTCGCAACGTGCTTGGAAAGCAGGTACAAACGTGCTATTAGGCACACATAATGCAATATGAAGCACCACTTGCAAACTAGTGGCTTATCACCACTCGAGGGGGGGGGGGGGCTCAAACCTTGTTCACTAGGAACACGCAGTAAATGTAGAGCTAGCTATCAGCAAAACCAATGATCGTCTTTAAATCAACATACTACTAATTCAGCAACTTATTCACGAGCAAAACAGCTTAATCCCCGAGATAATTTTCGCAAATGACAATAACGGAGAAATGTTTTTTTTTTTTTTTTTACGGATTATTTCAACTAGATATCAAAACTGAAGCACGAAAAGATTATAAATATTTTTCAGCTTATAGATAGCGGAAAATTTACCATAAAACTAGGACAAACTCATAGCTACCTCAAATTTTTTGTTAATAACGTTTAAAAATATCCCCAATCAAAGATATATCAATGGAGATAACGATAGAAAAATCCCTAAAGTGTCTTTTAACAGCAGTAAATGTCGCGAAACTCACGCTGTAATTTCATCAGTCAAAAATCCAAGTTTCACTATTACTTCACTATATACTCCACTGCTGAAGTATAGAGAGGAGGATAGTGTAGACTTTGTCAGTGGTGCAAATAGCTTTATTGTGGTGTCAATTGGTGAGTGGTGCTAAATCATCTGCTCAAGTACAGGCAGAAGGACAGTGTAGGATCTGTCAGTGTAGTGTTAATAATTTTCTGATGATGCTAGTTGCTTGTATTGGTGCTAACTCCTCTGCTGAAGTATAGAGAAGAGGATGGTGTAGACTTTGTCAGTGGTGCTAATAGACAATGCTAATTGCCTATTTCAGGCGTTGTTCTTAGATATTTGGAACAAAACGTCAAAATTTAGCTTAAAAAGCGAGTAATTAAATAGGGGACAACTCCCCTCACATAAGTAATAACTTCTGTTCGTATTAAGTTTTAGTGTTGCTCCTTACTTTCACTTGAATTTTTTTATTTAATATTACCGATGGTGGCTTTAATCCTGTATTAATCCTGTTTTTAATTATTGATAGTTTCCTCTTCACCATTTAAGTGTTTATCGTTAATAATTGTTAGAGTAGAAAGGACAGCGAGAACTGAAGCTGATTGTTTAATTAAACTAAGGGGGCAACTGCCTCTCCCCTCCACCTTGACCCAAAATTGCTGCTGAACCTACCTAATTAAATATATTAAAAAATAGGACGATTTTTGTCGTAATCGCGGGTATCGGTAATCTCAAGTAATTTCTTATACATTAGGTTATATTTGGCGTACAAAATGTTGGAAAAAATGGCTATCTAAAACAATAAAATAATAATATTTACTTTCGGGAGACGAGACATGTCGCGAGACATCAATCCATTTAAGTTGTGCATAAAAAAAAGAACTAACAATTCCGGAGGCCTGTATTTGCAGTAACAACTCTTTAGGCTGTATTTGCAAGACTTTGCCGTTTGTACACATAGGAAAACAGAATCAACTGTCATTTAAGCGTCATTTAAGACTCAAGTACAGGGAAGGCTGATTATGTTCAAGGATCGAAAACTTGACTAACCATTGAAAATTTAAGACAAATTATGTCTATATTAGAAGTTTGTTGAGTGGTCAGAGCCTAAAGGCACTTAGTTACACGTTTACCTTTATTTTGACCTTTATTGACTGAATTTCAAATGTAAACTGATGCAGTTTGAACTTTTTTGACAGTAAAAACGTATTTAATCTTTCACTCCCCGAATTGAAATCGCTCGTATTGAGTTTAGTTCTAGGAAAACTGGGGTTTGATCTTACTTTCTTTGACTATAATGGGAGAAACGTTGAGATGGCTAGGGCGCGTTCCAGGAGTTAAGGATGACTGCAAGTAAAAGATTGTTCCTTTGGGATAACCGTCCAGGGCTGAATGAAAAGTATGTCGTCCTCGGTTGGAATGGGAGGATGTCCTCCTTATTATTCAATAAGGATGTCCTTCTTATTGTATAGTCAGTAAGTCTCCAATTCACATACAAGAGTATACGTTATATTTCGTTACACCTTATGTCCCAAAGGCTATTCTGCCAGTTATAAGGAAGTCGTCTCTGCCAAAAAAAGAAAACAAAAGACCACAGTCTAGAACTATTTATCAAAATTACGAGGTTTCTATAAAACAAAATAAATATTGTTTGTCTTTTTGCTCCTTTTTTATAATTTGGCATAGTAATAGACTGAATATCACTGAATCAAATTGATGCATGGACATATTAACATGATTTTATATTTCGTTTTTCAATATTTTAGGCGGCACTGTTTTGCCTTATTATTATCCTAATTTTACCCATCCTTTTGCTCATCACCCATTTAACTACCCTAGATACCCTAGTATTAATCCTACCAAGACCCTTGCATCTGAATTTAGCCCTTCATTCCCTTCAAAACAGTTCAACTACGGCGCATATGCTACCCCATGGACACCAAATACAGGCTTCATAGTCAAGCAGCAGTTAGTACTCCTCCATCAACTCTTGCAGTGCCACACTACCAGGATTAAGAAGCACAGTGCAAGTTTTTATAGATTTGTTTATTCGTGTATAGTTCGGGTTCGGGTATTTGTATGTTTAATTAAGTGCAGTTTTCATCATATTGACCCAGGCACGTACACAGGATATTTTTATTATTTTTTTTTGGGTTGGGGGGGGGGGGGGGGGGTAAAACCTTCAAAATAGCAGATATAAAGTAGCACTTTTTTAAATTTAGTAACTAAATAAATGCAGAAAGTACGTATATTGGAAAATACAGATTAACTTTATCTTTACTTTAAATTCCAACCATCGAGCTGAGCTAATAGCAAATTTCTCCAAAATTTCATTAACTGATACAAGAACATCTCTGTGGACATTCAAGAGTGCCAAGTCATTCAGTCGATTTTCACTCATCCGACGTCGAAGATACGATTTAATCCTTTTCATCGAAGAAAATGACCTCTCAAAACATGCTGTAGACGTGGGAATGACACAAAAAATGCTCATTAACTTGTGAACATTTGGAAATATTCCATGTTTGCACTCAGCAAAGCTCCAACCAATGGGTTTTTACTGGTATGTCTTCTGGAGAATTATGAAATGTTTTCTGCTTTAAAATGAGTGGGCCTCATACTGCAAGTGACTAGCCAATTTAAGAACATTGATATGCAAATATGACGAAAAGATTCTTTATAAAAATAAATGTTTTATAAAAAAATGCTAATAATTGCTTTATAAAATCCTAAATGCTTTTCGAATAAATGCTTTATAAAAATCTTGCGTAAAATTTTTTAAGTAAAAATTTTAGTGTTTTAAAAAGTAAAGTTGAGAAAAAGAGTCAAACTTTAGCTTGAAGAGCTGGGCGTTGAGGAGGGAACAGCCTCTTTCATATATGGAGTAATTTCTGTTCGTTTTAAGTTTTAATATCGCTCCTTACTTTCAGTTAAAAAAGATTGTTTTTTTATTTAATGACAAATAAAGGCACACTGCTCAGAATACAAATCGTTTTCAGTGCAGTGAAAATGACGCTCTGTTCTTTAGAAGGTTTAAAGACTGTAGCCCTGCTTTTGTTTGCGGAAATGTCTGTTCCTTTCGAGTTTGGCTTATTTTATTAAAGAGAAGAAATTAGTTATGAGGGGATGGGGACCTTAAAAGGTCCATTGGCCCATTTTGTACTTGCTAATAATGGTAATAAGAATGTTTTGATTTCTGTTGAACAATGTGCAACTTGTCTACCTTTTTACTAAAAAATTTGCGTCGCGATTGAAGGGGGTTACTAGTATAGTAACTACAATTCCACTCAGGTCTTCCGGTCAAACAAACTGAAAATCCTAGCTTGCTTCTGATTCAATCAATATATGTTATCCTCTCGTTTCTCCCCTAAAAATCAAGCTGTAGGAGCTGTGGCGGAGAGGGATGGAGGGTTATTAATCCACTTTGCCGTTTTAATAATGCAAACTGAAAACATTGTATGATTCTGCTTTTAAAATGAAGAATCATTCCAACATTTCTGCCAAAAATTTGGAATAGAAGGGATTGGGGTGACAGAATAGGCTTTTCTATAGCTTTTTATGGCACTTGGTATTAACCAAGTGACATATAGCAATCACTAATTCTGTCGGTCTGTCGGTCTGTCTGTCTGTCGGTCCCGGTTTTGCTACTTTAGGCACTTCCCGGTAAGCTAGGACGATGAAATTTGGCAGGCGCATCAGGAACCGGACAAGATTAAATTAGAAATAGTCATTTTCCCGATTTGACCATCGGGGGGGGGATTGGGGGCCTGTTAATTTGGAAAAAATAGAAAAATGGAAGTTTTTTTAACTTACGAACGGTTTATCAGATCTTAATGAAATTTGATGTTTGGAAGGATATCGTGTCTCAGAGCTGCTACTTTAAATCCCGACCGGATCTGGTGACTTTGGGGGGGGGGGGGGGGTGGGCGGTGTTATGGGGAAACCTAAAATCTTATTATCATTAAATATTATAATAAATTATTATTTTATAAAAATCGATCTTATATTAGTGGAAATTGCTCTGTCGGATTCGGGGCTCATAACATTCTCTAAACAAAATTTCCAAGTTCCTAACTAATTAATGCAAAATCTCTGACGTTGCATGGTTTTTTTTTTTTTTTTTTTTTTTTTTTTTTTTGCTAGTGTATCAAACAAGCAATCTAGAAATTCTGGAGGAATTTCATTTCAACATTTATTGTGAGCTTTCTAAGAGTATTAAGGAGTAATTCGGAGAAATTATAAAAATTTAGGTACTATTAACTTACGAACGGGTGATTGCATCTTAATGAAATTTTATATTTAGAAGGACCTCGTGTCTCAGAGCCTTTATGTTTTATCCCGACTGGATTCGATGACTTTGGGGGAGCTGGAGGGGGGAACATGAGATCTTTGAAAACTTTTAGAGTGGAGAGATCGGGATGAAACTTGGTGGGAAGAATAAGCGGAATTCCTCGATACATGATTGCCATAACTGGACCGGATCCACTCTCTATGAGGGAGTTAGAAGGGGAGGGGGGTTATTCGAAAAAATCATAAGAAATGAGGTACTTTTAACATACCAACAGGTGATTGAATCTTACTGAAATTTGATATTTAGAGAGAATTCGTGTTTTAGAGCTCTTTTTTTAAATTCCGACTGGATCTGGTGATATTGGAGGAGTTGGGTGGGGAAACCCGAAATCTTGGAAAACAGTTAGAGCGGAGAGATCGGGATGAAACTTGGTGGAAAGAATAAACACAAGTTCTAGATACGTAATTAACATAACTAGACCAGATCCGCTGTCTTTGGGGGAGTCGGGAGGGGGTGAGATTTCCAGTGCTTTGGCAAGTTCAATACATCTGGACATGCTAGGACATTGCAAATGGGTAGGCGTGTCATGGACCTGCACAAATTGATATTATAACAGTCGTTTCCCCAATTCGACGATCTGGGGGAGAGGGGGCAGGAGGGAGGGGGAATCTTAAAAATGGAGTTAGGTTTATCTTACTAATGGATAATCGGACCTTAATGAAACTTGATTTATAGAAAGATCTCATGTTTCAGGTGCTCCATTTTTGATTGAGATTGGATCCGGAGACAAAAGGGGATGGAGGGGGGAAACACATATCTTTGAAATTGGAAATCTTGGAAAACTTTTAGAGCGAAGAGATCGGGATTAAACCTGTTGGGAATAGTAAGCACATGTTCTAGATACGTGATTGACATAACTAGACTGGATTCGCTCTCTTTGGTGGAGTTGGGGGGATTTCAAGTACTTTGGTGAGTTCGAGAATAAGTACGAGTTATAGATACGTGATTGACATAAGTGGACCGGATCCGATCTGTTTGGGGGAGTTGGAAGGATTTCTAGTGATTTGGCAAGTTTGGTGCTTCTTGATGTACTAGGACAATGAAATTAATAGCTCCAATGAATAATCTATCAAAAGGAATAATCTTGGTGAAAGCTTGAGAAGTCTCTCGATAAGGAAACAAGACAAAGGGAATAAATCGATCCCAGTCTCACAGGTTATCCGCCACAAACCTCTTCAAAAGTTGAACAAGCATCCCGTTCAAGTTCTCAACCAGGCCATCTGTTTCTGAAAGGGTGACTTCCGCATAGGTTTTATTCCGTTAATTTTGTACACCTCAAATAGGCTCTTACAACACAGACAAAATTCAAGACCTACTCTGTCAGGATCTCTTCTGGAACACCAACCAGACAAAAGTACTGCAGAAATACTTCTGCAATTTTTCTGGCGTTCATTGATCTCTAGTGTATCGCCTCAGGATAACGAGTGGAATAATCCAATATCACCAAGAGGAATTGATGACGGTTCCAGGATGGTACCAATGGTCCCAAAATATTTGATATGATCCTACTGAAAGGCATTGCAATGAAAGGCAGTCGAAACATTCAGCCGTCTAACTAGCTGACAGGGCTGATAAGTACATACAAACTGTTTGACATCTAGACTTAACCAAGGCCTGAAGAACTTATGGATGATCCGATCTAAATTGCGTGCAACTCCAGTGTGGCCACTCATTGAAGATTCATGGATGATTCTCAGCACAAACGACCAAAAGGCTTGGGAATTATTGGATGTGCCATCTCTTCTTTATCCAACCAGATCTTGATCTTAATGTAGAGAAGACCGCTGACGGGTTTGAAACTCTGGCCTAAACTAGCTAGAGTGAAACACTTCGTAAGTGTAGAATCTTGTTGCTGAAGGTCAGTAAATTTCTTATAAGTCAGCTGTTCTGGATCAACATCTGATGGTGTTTCTTTAGAGATTTCTCGTGTCCACTCTGCTTTCTCCTTTCGTCGGCATCGTCCACTCTTTCTGTGCCTCAAGTTGCCATTCTAATTCTCCGACTTTACCATATTCTAGGAAACATTCTATTCTAGGATGTTTATGACTGAGGGTTGGGTCTCAGCTTCCAATCCAGTGTGGTCTTTCGCTCTATTTGACAGATGAGTAGAGACAGCAGGTCTATCTTCTTCCGACCATCAGAAACTACAATTTCTAAATTGCTTCGGAAGGTATGATTGCCATGTCTACCTCTACATAGCCACTATGTAGAGGGTATTTATTAAAATTGCAGTGGACGCGCCAGATCTCCGTGGTTGACAATTTTTGTTAAGCTGGGTTTCCGACGTACCTTCTATAGACAACAGTTATGGAAGCTTCAATGTCAGTAAGGAGCTCTGCTGGCTTCCCGTGTATTAGACTATTGGCACAAAATCTCGCCTTGATTCTTTCTTTCAGACTTGGACTGCGTCCTAACAAGTTTTCTCGCCTCCTCGGCTCCTTAAAGTCAACAGCTTTGTGATCAAACTTTCCACAGTTAAAACAACCTCGTGCCCCTTTATTAGTTTTCTGGCGTGGAGTATCTCCACTGCTGGATCCTGTTTTTTTCAGATTTGGCATTCAGAGGCTTGTTCGTGGCTTTAACTGGTTGTGATTACTTCGGATTTATTCCTTTCCTTGAAGAAAGATGTTAGCTTCCTTTCAATCCTTCGCTTTTGTCGTATTTGTGGGCAAAAAAAGTTTTCAGCCACTTTGCAGACAACCAGGAGAGTTGAGTCCTCGAGTTCTCTCCACCAGATGCGTAGCTGGTCATTTTGATGGAAGTAATGCATTGTTCCATCATCAGTTTTCTAAGGATATTGGCAATCTTCGTTCTCAGAACATTTGCGGTTGCGACCGATCTGTAGTAAGTGACGTCCAACCATTTGATCAGCAGCTGCTCTAGCTTCTTACCGTAATCAGTAAATGACTAGTCTGCTTCCCTCTGGGTCGCACAGAATAGCTGGCAGGTAGGTTTCAGAAGTCACTCAAAATCTTCTCAGAATAGTTTCTTTTATGAGTTCGTAGTCCGGACTATCAACCGTTGGAATAATCATGGCAGCCTCTGTGGCTTTACTTGTCAGCAAGGCCTGGAATCTAGCAGCCCATGTAGCACGACTTCAGTTATTTCGGTTGGCAGTTTGCTTGAAAGTTGTGAGGCATGCATCGATATCCATGCCATCCGTATACTTGACAATCTGGATCGTAGTTTTCACAGATGTAACTGGTGTATTTTGAACGGTGGCCTGATTCGCCTGTACAACTTGAGCAAGAGAAAAAAATGTGAAGTCAACGATTCCAGCTGCTGTCGCTTCTGCTGTCGGCTTGTCTCCCTTTCTCACTCTAGTTTCACCTGAATTATTTTCATGCTCACTTTCATGGAGGCACAAAACATGGCCATCAGACATTCTTCGTCCCTTCCTTCGATCTTACAATCAGCTATGGATTATTTTTCCCATTTTTTCAATCTTGTATACACTTTGCCCTTATCCTGTTTCTTCTGACTTGAATAGATTCGAACTTGGCTATAGGCGAGATACAGATGTTTCCAAACTGCTATGAGGCACAGTCAGTGTGCTTTGAAACCACACATAATAAGTTATGAAAGTACGCACAAATGTGCTATGGAGCATCCAGCATCCACAATATGCTATGAAAGCATGTAAAAATGTACCATGAAGCATCCAAAATTTGCTATGAAAGGATGCAAAAATGTACCATGAAGTATCCAAAATGTGTTATGAAAGGACGCCCAAATGTGCCATGAAGCACGTACAATATACTATAAAAGCACGCACAAATATACTGTGAAGCACTCGCAACGTGCTTGGAAAGCAGGTACAAACGTGCTATTAGGCACACATAATGCAATATGAAGCACCACTTGCAAACTAGTGGCTTATCACCACTCGAGGGGGGGGGGGGCTCAAACCTTGTTCACTAGGAACACGCAGTAAATGTAGAGCTAGCTATCAGCAAAACCAATGATCGTCTTTAAATCAACATACTACTAATTCAGCAACTTATTCACGAGCAAAACAGCTTAATCCCCGAGATAATTTTCGCAAATGACAATAACGGAGAAATGTTTTTTTTTTTTTTTTTACGGATTATTTCAACTAGATATCAAAACTGAAGCACGAAAAGATTATAAATATTTTTCAGCTTATAGATAGCGGAAAATTTACCATAAAACTAGGACAAACTCATAGCTACCTCAAATTTTTTGTTAATAACGTTTAAAAATATCCCCAATCAAAGATATATCAATGGAGATAACGATAGAAAAATCCCTAAAGTGTCTTTTAACAGCAGTAAATGTCGCGAAACTCACGCTGTAATTTCATCAGTCAAAAATCCAAGTTTCACTATATATTCGGTTCACAATTCCATTTCTGATCACACTTATATCGTAATCCGTTTAGCAAAACACAAGTTTTACTAACTCTACACTACAGCATATAAAAAATTCATCCTGTGGTTCAATTGTAACACCGGTAGATATTTAACTTTTCATTGAATTGCGACCACAGAGGCGTATATCAGGCTGAGCTAGATAATAAGTTGAAAAATAAGCTTAGATAAAATCACCACAGTAAGTTTTTTCAAATCAAGGAAAAAGATTTTTCTGATCATCTGTGGGCTAACCTAAGTACATCAGTGAGCTTAGTCTCTGTTCCTAAGCTAAAGTTTTAAGTCAAAGTTCTTTCAATATTGTAACACATTCATAAAAGAAAGCAGCATAGTTCCTAATAGTGCTGAAGTCAAGCTCTAGCAGTATTCCACTTTTGGATAATAGACTTTGTTGACGCAAAGCCTTTTTTGTACAATCCAAGGGACAAAAATCATTTTTATTTCCATTTGCTTCCTTAGTCCCTACCATCTCCTTACATTTAGACATTGACTATCATACAGGTCATTTCTTCATCTTCATTTTTAAGAGTTAAGTAATGTAAAAATCTTATGCTACGGAGCTTATGGAAGTGAGAGTGTGACAGGCAAAATTTCAATGTAAAACCAATTTGCTTAAGCTCCTTAGCGTGAACCACTTTGCATAAGCGACTTTGTGGTAATGTGAAACTGGGATAAGACTTTATTTCTACTAGTCTTATATTTAAATATGGCTATATAGTTTTTATTTTTTGAAAATTCCTTCTTATTTTATTTTGATTACTTTTGATTTAAAAAAGGAGCTACAAGCTATTAAACTCATGTAGCATTTTTAGCCACTGCTAAGTTTCCATGTTGACAAATCTGAACAAAAGGTAGTAAGATTCAAATGGATTTGAACAAAAGAACTCGTTCAAATCTATTGGAATTCCGTATCTTTTCTACTGACATGGCTTCTAACAAGAGAGGAGAATGTTACCTTCTAGTTATTACTAGTCTCAATTTTACTGGAAGTGAAGAGAACATATCAATAGAAAAAATTAAACATTCTTATTCTATTAGTGTACTCTGTGATTCTTATAACTTGTAAATTGGCTAATTTAAATGCCAATTATTTTTACACTGTTAATAAAGCAGTTATATTGTGCTTTTGTTATTAGCTTTTCATTATTATCCCTAGGTCAGATGTATAAGATTTTGACGAAATCTTGTGTGTCTTTGCAGTTAAAATGCCGAAAAATAACTGGGTGTAAGTAGTGATGTCACATTTATCTGTGGTGTTTTTCATTTTCTGTAAAATTTTGGCAATAGATTTCAATTCAAAATGTTTTCAAGGGTTGGTATAAAATATTCATCTTCACATAATTTACTTAGGTCTAGGATGAAAGTCAAGAACCTACATTACTACATGCCTTTTTATGCTTTTTCCAAATTAAGTAGTTGCCTCTTGTGCTTGGGTAAAAGTCTAGGTTGATTACTTTTGGTAAAACTCTAGTTAATTGACTTCATACTATCTCAGAAAGGGTTTAGGTTAGGAAAATGAAACTTTCAGGGATGGGTCTACAGGCTAAAGTATGTCTCTGGAAGGTATTTTAAAGTAACCACCTCCATTCCTCCCTCTATAGGGCACTGAAATTTGCCTACATGACAGGTCTACACCTATTGAAATTTTGACAAAACAACATTTTACCTTAATTTTCAGTTACTAGTTTCTTTTTCTCTGCCTTTAGTTCTGAAAATGTAATTCCTGTTATTTGAGTAGAATTTTGAGCCTTAATAATGGTTTTTTTTTAATTTAGAAAATGTATTTGCATATCTTTAAAACCTTACAAAATGGAATTGAGCAAAGTTATGAAGCTGAAAACAATTTTGTTGTACTTCAATTAAGCAGAAGATCTATTTTTCAAAGTTTCACTTTTTTAACACACATTTTTTAAAGGTCATCAAAGGTCAGGGCCCTCTAGAGGGAGAAGGAGTAGAGGTAGTTGCTTCAAAATACCTTCCTGGGACATACTTTAGTATGTAGATTCATCTCTGAAAGGTCTATTTTCCTAACCTAAACCCTTTCTGAGATAGATAGAAGTCAATTAACTAGAATTTTACCCTACTTTTTGCTATCTTGGAAAGGGGTAAGGTTAAGAAAATGAAACTTTCAGTAATGAATCCAGGGTCAAAAACATGTTCATGGAAGGTATGACAATCTTCTGTGTTGACCATCTTATGCTTTCTAAGTCTTAGAAATTGGCCTAGCCTACTTGACAGGTCTGCATTTATTAGAATTTTTGACAAAAGACCAATTTACCTTAATATTCAGCTATCAATTCCTTTTTCTTTGGTGTTAGTTCTGAAAATGCAATTCCTGCTATTTGAGTAGAATTTTAAGCAATAACAATGTTTTTCTAAATTTTGGAAATGTATTCACAGGTCTTTGAAACCTTATTAATAATCACTTCTACCTTAAATTGAGATCTAAGCACTTTTTTAGCTCTTAAAATTGTCAAATTTTCAAAAATTTTTGACATTTCATATAACAGACTTACCAATAGAGCAAATATACCACTTGATGCCTTTTGTATGTTCTTTACAAATATAATAATCACTTCTGCCACAAATTCAAATTCAAACACTTTCTAATCTCTTAAAAATGACAAATTTTCAATTAAAGTACAAGTTATCCGTTTTTTCCAACAATATAATACTATGTTTCTTCTTTGCTAAAATTATTTATAATAAGGTTAGGTTAGGTTAAAAAGTGCTTAAATTTGAATTTAAGGTAGAAACAATTATTATATTTGTAAAGAGCATAAAAGAGGCATCAAGTGATATGTTCACTTTATTAATAAGCCAGTTATATGAACCGCTATAATTTTACTGAAAACAGTTCTATTTTAGGCTACTTCATTTCAGCATAAAATCTATTTTCCAAGGTTTCAATTTATTAACATAAAGATTTTTAAACATCATCAAAGGTCACTACTCTCTTGAGAGAGAAGGAGTTGAGGTACTTCAAAATACCTTCCCAGGACTTGCTTTAGTCTGTAGACCTATCCCTTAAAATTTTTTGGTATATGTTTACCTTTGTTCCAAGAGCTCTAAATTGTGTATTACTGAATATAGTATGCTTTTGATAAGTTTCTAAAATCTCCCTCCACCAAGTCTAGAAATGCATAAAGTGGGCTTAATTACAGATAACTTTACATGTAGAGCAAAGCACATTAGTCCATGAGCCCTGCAGGCAGCAGGACAAGGTTTCTGTTTTATATTTATTCAACAAAAAGTGATAAAACTAAAATAAAAAACTCAACTAAGGTTTATTAAATAAATATAGAATACATACCTTGCCCCACTGCCCATAGGGCTCATGGACTAATAGGCTTTGCTCTATAGGTAATGTTACCTGTAAGCAAGCCCACTGTGCATTTTTAGTTTGCCCTATGGACAATGAGGGTCAGCCAGAAATATTTGCACTTCTCTAATAATGACAAAAAAAAAACAATGTGTAATTATCATAATCTTTCTATATGCAGTAATATGCACTTTAACAAAAGCACTTGGAACAAAATTAAACATTTACTACTTTATTTTCCTAACCTAACCCCTTTCCAAGATATTGGAAAGTAGATAAACTAGAATTTTACCTCATTTCATAGTATTAAACTAGTTTTCTCCAAACAGCTTCTGCAAAGGAGAAAATATGGATCCAGTTCATTTTGAATGAACTAAATTGTCCATTCAAATTGAATATCTATTTGTTAATTGTGGACTTATAGCCAGGCTTCTTACTTTGTCACCTATTTTCCTTTTGAGTTGATGAAATGACATTCTTTATTTTACTGGACCCCTATTTATAAATGGGGTAATTGTTCCATTAACTGTTTTTCACTGGGATTTTTACTGAGGTACTCCCCATGAAAAGGTTCTCCTTGAATCATTGACTTCTTTTCCTTCATTTTCTTCACAGTGGTTAATATTGGCAGTTTAGCAATTATTACTCTGTTTAGAATACACTGGTGAATTTTCATAAATTGTCACAATATTTCCACAGTTAAATTGTACTGTATAATTACTTGCAATATCTTTCCCCTACTCCTGGCTGTCAATTTGACTAGGGACATTTTCAACCGCTTTTGCTTTTTACATAAAGAGACAGTAAAATTGCACCCCTGTTTTTAGATAAATTGTTGCTTTCCATGTTTTTTAACAACTGATTTACAATAGGTCATCCTTCTTGTCTGTTTTATTTTTCATTTGTGGCTAGTAATTTATATTAAAAAGTATTTTATCTATAGCTCTATAGAAAAAAAACTGATTGTACTGTATTATATTTCTTTGATAGTGACTATCCCTCTTACATTTCTTCTGCTTTATTTCAGTGTCATTTCAAAACCAAAAGGTTTTTCATCATAGGTTCATCATTATATCAATAGGTCTAAATTTTCATCAGTCATATAGGCCATGTTGTTTTTGGTCTGATCTATATCTAATGATCTCAATATTTCATTGAGATTGACCATGTCCACCTTGCATTACATATGCTTTATTTTGATTTGAGAACAGTAAGTCCTTTCATCATTGTTTTATCATTAACTTGTCAGTAATGTTATATGCAATGCCATTCCTGACCTCAGTTTGGCAGATGAATGCAATAATGTTGATGAAAAGGTTGTTTATCCTAGTGAATAAAGCCATTTGCACATGCATGAATGGGATTTTTTGAACAGTTTCATTGGTGCCTGAAAAATGAAAAACAAATTCTTCTTTTGTGGAAGACTAAAATTAGATATTCATAAAGATCTCAAGGAGGTACAAAGGTTTTCAAGCATTTCAAAAAAAAAAAGAAAAAAAAACAGAGATAGTGGAAGCAATGCCCGTAGCTGTTAAGCAAGTAGTAAGGTGCAACCAGCTAGTGCATTATCTTTGTCAAATAAATTAGGACTTTTCTTCAGATTATTAAGAGTGATACTTAGTTTTTGAACGAAAAAAAAAGTAGTTAATAGGCAATAAAAAGGTAAGGGCTAGTCAAATAGCAAGGACTAGAGGAAAGCCACTTACTCATTCATATCTTGTAGAGGCTGTAGTCCAGAGTAATCAATTTAAAAAAAAGTTGTTTAAATGGAATTTGTGAAAAAAGAAGTGAGAATAAAGCCAATATGGACAGATTAATCATAAGTTGATATCTAAAAATAACAGGGGACATCATCAATAGGGGTGGCTAGGCCATAATCTTATAAAAATAGGGGATATCTTATACATGTCTAATTGGGTTTGTATACCTACTCATGTACTGGTTTTAGCCATAGTAGTCCAATTATTTCTACAATAGTTGTTGGAATAGGGACAATATTAGGCAATGAGGGGAAATGTGAAAAAGCAAAAATAAGGATTTTTATGTCTGTTTGTTTTGGGTATTTATACCTATTCATCTGTATTTTTACAGGCTGTAACCCAGAGTGGGTTTTCTTTTTTTTTACACTTTACTTAGGTATTAAAAGAGGAAACATTTACTTAAATAGCTGTTGAAAAAGGAGGAAAAATAAGCCAACGTGGAAGGAATAAGCATTAGCAAAAATAAGAGACACTTTATGCCTGTCTATTTTGGTATACACATTTACTCATCCATTCTTTGTGCAGGCTGCAACCCAGAGGGGTCTATTCTTTTTTTGTTTTGTTAGGCATTGGGAAAGGAAACCTGTATTGAAAATAGTTTTTGAAGAAGGAACAAATCAAGCCAATTAGAAGGGAAGAAGCAAAAGTAGAAAGCTTCCTACCATACCACTTCAATTTGGGTATATGCATCTGCTCATCAATATTTTGTACAACTGTACCTTAGAGCAGTCAATTTTCTTTTTAATTAGTTTTTAAAAAGAAAACTTGAATTGAAATAATTACAGCAGTGGCCTAATATGAGGAGGGGGAAAGCATGAGTAGGATGAGGGGGTAGGGTATATTTTTTTTTTGTTCTCTGCACCTTCTTATCCATATTTAATAGCCTTCTTATCCATATTAATAGCCATTGAAAAATGAACCTGAAGTGAAGAAGGAACCAGAGTTGAAGAAGGAACCAGTATCAGAAGCTGACAAAGCAGAAGCAGAAAGATTAAAGACAGAAGGAAATGATCTGATGAAGGCTGGACGATTCCTTGATGCAATCAATTGCTATACAATGTGAGCCCTCTTTTTATATTCCAAAAGTATTGTAGGGTTTATTAAAAGACTGTCATGCTGTAATATTGCTGGATAGTTGTAGACAGGAATATAATGCCATATAGCCTATAATCTAAGGGCCTTTTCTAAAAGTGTTTCTTCAAAATGAGTGAAAATATCACTTGAGATTCTTTCAATGAACATACAGAAAAAAAAACTCTGTGTGTAGCCCCATACTAAATACACAATGCCCTTTTTTGATGCCTCATTTTACTTAAGTAGCAATAGGTTTGTTACCCATTTTTTTTTTAGATGAAGTGTCTTCATCCTGGATACTTCTTTGAGATTAAGTACCTCGTTTTTGAGATTATTTTCCTGTAAATATAATAAAACTGTCTGAAAAATTTTATGTTGAAGGACTTCCCCTATCATCTGCCTTAAACAGTTCTCCAAAACTTTGGAATATTTGGAAAAAAAAAACAAAATTTTTTCATTATTCAACATGAAGAAAATTCAGACACCAGTTAAAGCAACATTTAGTATATCTATTAACCTCTGCTAATTGTTGATGTTAATAGGTACCAGTAAAAGTAACTCCTCTGTTCATGTTATGCTGGGTAATGCTGCACTATAAAGGTGCAGATTTGTTATGGTCTACTATGACAGTGTAGACACTATCAGTTGTGCTAACAGTTTTATAATAATGCTAATTGCTGGTACTAACTCCTCTGCTGAAGTATAGGCAGAAGGACAGTTTAGACTCTGTCCGTGGTGCAAATAGCTTTGGTGCCAATTGCCAATCCCCTCTCCAATTGCACCAATTGCCAATTGTGCCAATTGCTGGTACTGGTGCTAAATCATCTGGTGAAGTATAGGCAAAAAGACGATGTAGGCTCTGTCAGTGGTGCAAATAGCTTTATTATGGTGCCAATTGCTGATTAGTGCTAAATCATCTGCTCAAGTACAGGCAGAAGGACAGTGTAGGCTTGGTCAGTGGTGTTAATAATTTTATGGTGATGCTAGTTACTTGTATTGGTGCTTACTCCACTGCTGAAGTATAGAGAGGAGGATAGTGTAGACTTTGTCAGTGGTGCAAATAGCTTTATTGTGGTGTCAATTGGTGAGTGGTGCTAAATCATCTGCTCAAGTACAGGCAGAAGGACAGTGTAGGATCTGTCAGTGTAGTGTTAATAATTTTCTGATGATGCTAGTTGCTTGTATTGGTGCTAACTCCTCTGCTGAAGTATAGAGAAGAGGATGGTGTAGACTTTGTCAGTGGTGCTAATAGACAATGCTAATTGGTCGTCTTGGTGCTAATTAGTACCATTTAAAATAGCTGCTCTACTTATCTTTAAACTGCAGGCCTCATTTGTTGTTCTAATGTTTATTGTTCTAAAATAAAAATAAATTTCCAAGCTATCAATTGAATTAAATTAAATAATTAATTTAATTGAGCTAACAATTGAAATAAATTAATGCAATATAAAAAATCAAATGCAACATGTCATTGGCTCTAAATGCACACGCTTATCTAAGGAGCTCTTGATCACGTGGTAAAAAGACACATGCCTTAGGCATGCCACTTTCCCTCTTAAAATTAGTTAACCCCCCCCCCTCCTCGTAAGAAGTTTTGAAAAGAATGGCCTCAAGAATTTTTTTTTATATTTGTACTGAGCTTCGTCTATTCCGGGGGACAAAATCTTCAAAAAAAATATTTATCTCATACAGGTATGTGATTCAGTGTCTATAAATAGTTCTAAAGACATTAATTTTTGAAATATAGAAGTTAATGTGTTTTGTATGAGGTTTTCTAGTAAGGCAGTATGAAACTATGAATTTTTACATTAGAGTGAGATGTGAATTTATTTTTCTGTCCTTCCTAAAGACAAAAATAAGAATATGTGAAGCAATATTTAAAGACACTTTTGTCTTACAATTTACTAAAAAAATAAAAAGTAATATTTTATTCCTATTTGGTGACATCTCCTGAAAAAAAATAAATCATAAATAAGAATACGCTGTTGTAGTTTACATATAACTTAAATAAAATAAGGTTCCAAAAGGAATATTATAGGCTTAATTTTTGTCCTTGTTTCTTTTATAGAAATCAATAATCTAACCTTTGCACAGCTTATATATATATATATATATATATATATATATATATATATATATATATATATATATATATATATATATATATATATATATATATATATATATATATATATATATGTATATATATATATATATATATATATATATATATATATATATATATATATATATATATATATATATATATATATATATATATATATATATATATATATATATATATATATATATATATATATGTATATATATATATATATATATATATATATATATATATATATATATATATATATATATATATATATATATATATATATATATATATTATTAATATTAGCGCCTTCTTTCCTTTTTTTGGGGGGAGGGGGGTGGTGCTGAGGAGGAAAGAGTCCCTACAGCCAATAATGCATAATTTATTTATTTCTATGGATTAGAAAATAACTACCTTGTTTTTTTTTGTTTTTTTTTTGCATACTAACCTTACCTTATCTGATTTATATTTAGTACAGTTTAGTATAGAAACTGAAGTATCCGTCGAAATTGAGGTAGTTTCGGGTTGTATCCAATGAAACTTGGGACTGTAACTGAAATCCAAATTTCAATATATTAAAATTAAGCTAATTTTGAATTATACTTATTCTCTTGGTAATACTACACTGTCAGTGGTACCTGTAAACCCCTTAAGCCTTGGAGGTATCTCTTTCTAGTTTTTGAATTTTACTAGTTCTGCTGGTTAGTACTCCACTGCCCATGGTACTGGTTGTTTTAATTTGCCTTCAAACCTTGAATAAATTTATCAAGCACGTGAGTGAATTTTCTTTTCAGTTTTTCATACTCTTTAGCTAACTACTACTGCTAATAACTCACTGCAGCACCAAGCCGCCTGAGGCCAACACAGCTACGCACGCTCCTCCTCCAACCTAATCTATTTAAAGCCTCCTTCTTTACACCATCCCAGGAAGTTTCCATTTCCTTTAAATCTTTATTTATGACATCCTCCCAACCCAGACAAGGACGACCTGCTTTCCGTGTAGCCCCAGACGGCTGGCCAAAAAGGACAATCTTCGGGAATCTGTCATCCTTCATCCGCAGAACGTGGCCAAGCCATCTCAACCTTTCTTTCATTATAGCCCCAGAAAGCGGGATTGAACCACACTTTTCGTACAACCTACTGTTTGAAATACGGTCAGTCAGCCGGGTACCCAGAACAATCCGTAGGCAATTTCTCTGTTATTGGTTTATTCTTAAGAAAAATATATAATGACATGCTGTTGAATTATGCGTTACTAAGTATATCATTTTTTTGAACTGCTGATGTTTTCATATCACTATGTATTGTTTCTTCTTTCTTGCACTTAATCGTTTTAGTTTGTTTCTCCATTGGTCTTGTCAGATATATGCTTAAGCAATAGTAAATGGTTGAATTTGAGCTTGATTTGTGAGTCAAAAGGCTTTCACTAAGGAGATGGTGACCAAGGAAGTACATATAACCAAGAAAGTTTTACAGCTTTCTGTCCTGTGTCAACCTTAATTGCCTTTCAATTTTGATGAATTATTAGTAATAGTAATAGTTTAGCTTGTTGTTGTCAATCCTGTTGGCCTATAAACTTCAAGCCAAAAAATGTGGTTTTGTCGTACTTTTTAGGACTATAATGACAGAAAGGCTAAGATGGACAGGATATATTTCACAGGTGATGGATAATAGATTGCCAAATAATTTTCTTTGTGACGATTCATCTGGGGCCCTCGTCCCTGAATAGGGAGGGAAGGGAACATAAAGAAAAATTTACTTCATTGGAGACGGTAAAGAGTGGGGCTTTAAATAGCCTGGGGTGGATGAGGAGCGTGTGTAGCTGTATTGGCCTTTGGCGACTTTATAGGCTAATGAAATAAAGATTGAGGTCGCAAGGCTAAAATTTTATGGACAATGTATGACAGATTACTAAAGACTGTTCTATTTGGTCATCCGCCTGGAGACCAACAAAAAGCAGAGCCTCCCTTAATAGGGTAGGAAAAGATTATAATTAAGGAAAGTTATAACTCCTTGGGAGGTTTTATAGTGTAGGCTTTGAATAAATTGGGGTAGAAGAAGAGCGTGTGTGACTCTTTTGGTCCTAGGTGGCTTGGGGCTGCAGTGACTTGTTAGTAGGAGTAGATTTCTACTGTCTCTATTTTATTATTTAGCAAAATGTTTCCTTCTAGGGCTATTAAGCTTGATGGACAAAATGCTGTATATTTTTGCAATCGTGCTGCTGCTCATAGCAAAGCTGAGAATTATAAAGCTGCTGTTGATGACTGCAAAAAGGCAATTGAAATTGACCCTAAATATGCCAAAGCCTATGGTAGGATGGGGTAAGTCGCAATTTCTTTATTCTATAATTAAATGGAATCGTTGGATTCCGAATTTGCCAAAAGAAAGAGATTAATAATGCTGATCATGGTGAGATATAAATACAGCCCACAACTATGTTAATTGGCTAATTGCTCTTGTGCTGATTTGTGCTGCTGCTCATAGCAAAGTTGGGGATCTTAAAGCTGCTATTGAGGACTACAAAAGGGCAATTGAAATTGATCCCGAGTATGCCAAAGCCTATTGCAGGATGGAGTAAGTCGCAGTTTTTGTAATCTGAAATCCTTGGATTTCATCCTTGGAATTATGTGAAATCCTTGGATTCAAAATTTCCTAAAAATCTTGCCAAAAAAAAAGAGATTAATAACGCTAGTCATTCTAAGGCCTAAATCCAGCCCACAAATACTAATTGGTTAATTAGATTTTTTCAATCATCCTTATTGTAATTGCGTTGCTGCCCGTAGAAAAGCTAAGGATCAAAGAGAATGGGTAACTTATAAGAATAGAAATTGTGCTATTGTCGACAAAAAAAAAAACAACCAAAAAACAATCAATGCCATCTAGCGTCTGGAGAGACTTGACATTTTCCCAAGCTTTGTAATCGTTTTTCTGTCAGGAGCTGAGATTAGACACCTCTGCACTAGTTTTACCAACTTTTAAATGAATTATTAAATTACACTAAAAAAATGTCCAGTGTTGCCAAATGTTAGATGTCATTGAAGTTTATTGATGGTCAAAATGTTCTTGTTATTTTTCTGTAGTTGGCCTTATTTTTGTTAAGAGTGAATAAAGCATTTTGACTTGTAGTGGAAATTTTTTTTTTTATTCAATACAGAAAGATTAAATATTTTGATGGAAAAACTTAAGAAAAGAAATGTAACAAGTGGTTTTGTGGGCTTTGGTTTGAAAACATTCTGAGTTATACATGACATTCGATGAAAATGAAGGAAAAATAATTAAGGAAACAAACTAGGATGATTTTCAGCCAGTAAAATAAAGCAACAAAAAGGTAAAGCAAAGTTTTCCGCAAAGCCATCCTCATCCTTTAAAAAAAAAGAAGGAAAAATGTAAGGATACAAGAAAAAAATTAACTTTTTAAAGTAAATTATGTGGAGCCAGGGAATGGACCTTTTGATCGAACCAGTCAATTTTCTGGCTCCGTTTTTTTTTAAAGCCCTTTTTTTTCTTCGTATATTTTGGGGCACTAAGGATAGTTTAGCGGAAGTCTTTTTCCAAATATTCGCATTGTCTTTTCTTTCACTGGCTGAAAATCACACTCTTGTTTAAATTCTTAATTTATTTGATTTCTTCGTTTTAGTCGAATGTTGATTTTGGCATTTGGGATGCTCCCTTCTCTTTAACTACCATTTCTTTTACAGCCTTGCCTACTCCGCCTTGAAACAGTATAAGGAATCCCTTGAAGCGTATCAAATGGCGGTGCAACTTGAACCCGGAAATGAAAGCTATCGTGTCAATGTCAAGATATCCGAAGACAATTTGAAGCAGTCAACGCCAGAAATGCCATCTCTTGCGGCCCGTGCTGATGCGGCCCTTGGTGGATCTGCTATCTTAGGCATTGTGGCAGATGCTATCCTTCTCGGTGTGGCCCGTGCTGGATCTGATATCGTAGGCAATTTTACAGGCATGTCAGATGCTGTCATCGCAGGCATTGTGTCAGATACTATGGCCAGTCCTTCTGTGCAATCTTAGTAAGTACCTATTATTTGGGGTGGGAGCTAGAAAATATTTTATTAGGCTTAAGCTTGGATTCCATAGGCTAGTGCTTCCTGGGCCGGTGTAACATTTTTCAAGCTTAAAGCGGCAGATCCATTTAACAAGGTTGTTTTCACATATATTGTAGAACTGGGTTTTCTAAATCAATGTGTCAACTTAGACAATTTAATATATATATATGTATATATATATATATATATATATATATATATATATATATATATATATATATATGTATATATATATATATATATATATATATATATATATATATATATATATATATATATATATATATATGTAATCTACTAAACTTTGAAATTTTGATAAATAAAACTGGATTTGTGCTTTCTATATTTCAGTGAGTCTTTGCTTACTTGCCTCTTTTTTGTGGGCAAACTTCTGTTGATAAATGACAGCAAATGCTTCAGCTTTTTTGCCATCATCTTCAAGCTAATTTCTATATACAAGTAGAGGACGATTTAAGTTATTTTTCTTTTTTCCTGCTCCTGGGATGCTGTTTATAAATTCGTGCATTTTTTATTCATCTGTGTATCTATTAATTTTTTCCAAGTAGGATTTTCTCCAATTTTCTCTAATTTTCCAATTCCAATTTTGTCCCATCTCAGATCTTTTGGCCTTTTTTTGTTCCCTGTGAGTCTTGAGTAGGCTTGTTTTTATGGGATATGTGTTTTGGGTCTTGAATTCTTTCTAAAATCCTTTTCTGCATCTCTTTTTGCTGTGCATGCATTTTGGCACTCATCATTCCACCATGGTTATCTTTTCCTTGATGATAAGTTTAAATATTGTTTGTTGGTAGCTCTAGGTATTCCTACTGTAACTTGTTGTTAATTCTCCCCTGATAGCTGCTTAGAGTCCTTGTCGTATTTTAGCTTGGAACAAAAAAGTGCTTGTCATGGTGTAGGCTATGATGTTAGTGATTGCCTTGGCTGTATTAATAGACATAGAGTTGTTAGCCGGCTTGGGGATTGTTGTCAGCAAAGCTGGTGGTTCGGGGTTTTGTTTGGTACTTGGTAGGCTTGTGGGTTTTGCTTTCCTCTTGCTGTTACTAGAGGTGCTGCTGGCTGGTGCAGGGAACAGTGATGAAAAGGTGACAGGGATTGGAAATCGTTTTGTGTTGCTAGATGATCGTAATGTCCTTCGAGTCTCTAGTATGCTGCATGTTGGAGAAAGTTGAGTGTTTGTTTTTAATTTCAGCCCTTCTAGTTATATTATGAAGTTACCTGTATTTGAGACATAGCCTTCTGTTATTGGAATAATGGGGACCATTATAATTTATGCATTTAGACTGGACTTTATAGTCATTGCTTTCGTGTTCTCCTTGGTATACTATGCATCTACTTGTTGTGTTCTAAATTCTAGGAGGTGTGCCAAAGCCTGTGGCACTTTGTTAATTGTATTTTTGTATAGGTAAAAAACATACATTCTACCCCCCCCCCCCCGAATACAAATTCAGATCTTAACTTTGTCCATGGGATTCGTAATATAAAAAAGGCTCTCATGACCCTCTCTCTTAGTTAGACAGTAGAATATTTTGACCTAGCATTGAAAATTATTGGTTTTCTTTACAGCATCGATGATGTGGTCGAAGACATGAGCTCAGCTGAATTGAGTTCATTTTTAACCCAGTAAGTGTTTTTTTATTAATTTTGTCAAATCGCATGGTAGTTATAGTGGTCCTATAGTGGGGGTTAGAAATCCCCACCAGTTTTCTTCTTTAAAAAAAAAACAGAACTAAAAAATATCTTATAAGCTTGTAAAACTTGAATTACAACTCAAACCTTACGAGATAATATTTTATCAAGCACGTCCATGGGTTCTACTGTAGTTATAAAAAATGTTCCATTACGCGTAGAATATTAGAACGCTGATTTGAAATAACGTTGTTCCAACGTTTATTAAGTTACAGACGTTCTGCAATTCAATACGGATCTTATTGACGGCCGCATTTGAGAATTTTTTGCGAAAAATATGACTGGTCTTGTTACGAGACCTGGAAGTTATAACACTATTTATACCCTTTAATCAACAATCTAGTTCGAAAACCTGAATGATTTTATTTCTCTGCTAGCAGCGAAGCTTGTCGGGTGGCAAGTATAAATAAAACTGAAACATAACCATATACATGTTAGTCTGAAAAAATTGTTTATTATAAGGGCCAGGTAAGAATATTTACCCCCTCTCCTCCCCTCCCGTAGTGTAATTTGAAATCCCCTTTTCCATAAGAAAATTTTCTTCAAAGTTTGAACTTGACCCCCCACAGCCACGAGACAAAACAGGATACAGTTGCTAAAACTACGTCTAAAATTCGTCACAATTTAATAGAACCTACTTATCAAGACCTATTTACTATATAGGAATTTTTTATGATTCTAATTGTTTGTTTCATTGATATAAGCATTGGATATTTGCAATATTTTTGGATTAGTATACTTTTATGCTCATCTTTTGTTTTTAACGTGACGATTTTAGTGATATTGATGAAACATAAACTATTGAGTTGTGCATGTTGCACATTTGCTCCTATATGAGTCGGATACCTGTTTGCGTTTCAGCATAGATTATCTATTGGGTTTTATCAGATATCTCACTCCTAGCAAAATACATAGGTCAATGTGTCCTTCAATTACATTGGCTATCTAACGAAACAATCTGATTGGAGAAAGGAAAATACTCTGATTGGATGGATTCAAAAATATTGAAGTGAGAAATTTGCGTAAGCATCAATAATTTGTGGTTTTAGTTCATTGGAAATTTTCTTCTGTTTACCAAAATGCTGTTCAGATGGTGCAAATTAACATCTTGTGGTACAATTTTAGTCTGAAAACTGGTCCAGTTTATTTCAAAATATTGACAACGCTGGTTTTGCCCAAACGCTATCTCTACTTTGTATTCGCAAAATATTCATTGAACATGCCTGCTAAATAGTAATAAAAAGAAGTAAGAATGTTTAGTTAGCAAAATAACAAAACGAATATAAATTTTTTAGTTAGTTTTAATTGTTAATTGAAAACCCTCCGTGTAAAAAGGAAAAGAACGGAGCATAAAAAAAGAAACGAAAAGGCACTAAGCACGAAGCAAACCATCGGGTTTTAATCGGATAATATTAACCTGTAACTAAATATATAACTTCATAACATCTATAACTAAATGATTGAAAAGCGAAGAAGATATTTTGTTAAGTCGACAAAGACTTGTCGGAGTTTTGACTTATGACAGTTTGTAAAGATGTTCCTAAACGGTGTTTAATTTGAATTATATGAGGGTGCAACGGATTTATAAAGCTTCGAAAGAAGAATGTGGTTTAAACATAGTCTATTTGTGACAAAGGATGATAGACTAAAAAAGTTATGAACACAGTTGAAAAGGTTGAAAAGTTAAGACAAAGGATGAGGAGCATTTCATATCCCAAGTGCTGAAGACAAGGTAAACACATAATGCGTAGATCAGAATCTAATTTTAAAGGAGGCGCTTTGACCATGCAGTAGGCTATGAAGATAATATACATTTATGGGATTAAATTAAAAATATTTCCCCAGAAAAAGTTTTTCCAAGAAAAAAAGCCCTATGAAAGAGCTAAACAGCCATATAAAAATATAGACAAATTAAAGTCATCGAAAGTTTAAACTTAAAACGAAAATAAATTATCACCAATTAAAAAATAAAAATCAGGTGAACCAATGAATAATTAAGGTGTTTATGTGTGCCGTAGGCGAGTTGATTTGGCAAAAGTCTAAAGAACCAGAATCCATTTTGACAATTTCTCTCTTTAGTGTGTTCAAGACGCCAAAATTAAAATATATCTCGTTTTCAAAATCTAGTATCTTCTCTACCCTTTCCCAGAGAGATTGTTCAGTTCCTTGAAAAACCATAGCCTTGGCTGCTGAATTTTTGTGTGCAAAAATTTAAGCATTAAATATCTGTAATGTATTTACTGTAGTGTAAAATCTTACAATACAATTTTATAATTACTGATGATGGAAAGAAAACCCTGAAAATCATCCAAATTAATCACAAATGGCAATTATTCAACCTAGGGTCAATTTATGGCTTTTTGGATATACTTGAAAGAGTTGTTCATAACCTATTCCCTGATTATCCTAATTTTTGGAGACACATACGATAGACGCAAAAGTCAAACATTCCTGTGAACCAACAAAATAAAATGAATTGCTTGTTTTTTTTTTTTTTTTTTTTTTTCTTCTAAGTTTTGTTAAACGTAAATGTTCTCTCACTCTTGTTAAGCTGATTTTTTTAAATAAAGAATAGATTTAGATGTTTAAGTGACGGTAAAATTTGAGTGACATTGTCATAAGATAAAATTTATAAAAAAAAATAATAAAAAAAAAAAAAAATTATAATAAGATAAAATTTATAAAAAAAAAGCCTAGATGATCCAAATTGGTATTTTGGAGTCAAAATTAAATACAAGAAATAAACAGAAAAAAGGTCAATAAATTGAGAGAAAGGGAAAAACTATTTGACATCGAAAACATAAAATGACTGCGAAGGTGACATCTTGTAATGAGTAGATGATGGTGGATGAGTAATTTCGGATGAAGCCCCAAACTGCTCATGGTGCTCTAGGACCAAAACAGAGAATAAGGAGATCCTACCTGCCCTATGCAGCTAATTCTTTCCATAATAAATACATAATATAAAATTATTTAATAGCTAAATTTAAAGAGCAGCAAAAAATATTACTGCAAAAAAACGACTTCAACCATGCCTACACAATAAGAGGAAGGGGAGTTTGAGGCATTCCTCCTCCTGACATTGGTCAAGCCATCCCCTACCGCAGAAAAATAAAACACTATTCTAGTAAAAACGTCACTGATACAAGTAATACCCTCCTCCTCTTTGCAGAAAACTGTCACCTTCCTGCAGAATAAATGATTGGAACTGACAATGAAAATCAAATATGGTCTTAATCGTATTTGATAAAGTAAATAGAGAAGTAAGATTCCAAAGAACGGGTTTTAGAGATTGCAAGTTTCTCAAATTTAAATAAATACCCAATTCTTTTTAGTAACGAAATAGCTGGCACAGTTCACATTTCAAAAGATATTTCCAGAAAATGCCAAAACTACAAACTATTTTTTTTACAAAAATTTTAGCTATTTTTGCTTTATGCATTTTTACAATATTTTAAAAAGTTAATGGTAACAAAAAATTAAATGGTGGTAACAATGGTTAAAAACAATTAGCCTTCTGAAAAAAAAACGACTAAAAAGTTTCTAAATAATTTACAAAACTTGCCTGATAACGCATATTTTTCAGGAAACTGAATAGGCCACTGTTTATTATGACCAAAAACATCTTTAATTTAATTCATAGTGATGTAAAATTGGAGAAGCGGATGGCAGAAATCCAATTATTTTTTATTAGTATGTTTTTTTAACCAACTAGATAGTTTTGAATCATAGGCAAAATAACCTATCTTATAAACCCAAAAAAAATTCTGTTGTCCCATATGCTATATTTGTATTTTGTTTATGGAACAGGCAGTGTTATTGAAGAAGAAGAAATATGTAACTTTAGCAGCATGGAATTGAATGTATTTTCTTTTGCTAGAAGTAATAATTTTCATTTTGGTTCCTTTATAGATAAGAGCGAAATTGTCCCCAACGTCATGCACCTTGATATATTATATTAATGAATTGCTACAATCATTGCCATGACTACTTTTACCAATATTTAAAATATTTTCCACGTGCCCCTCCCTTTAAAATTAACTCTTCCATATGTGCGTTGCACATAGTGCTTTAAAATTTGCCTATGTGGTCGAGATTATATAATTTGTTTTCAAAAACCCAACGATCTATATTATGAATAGATAATATAGGCCTAAGTCAAGTTAATAATATCTACTTGGAGGTTTTCTATGATTGTATTTCATGTACCTGTTTTTTTTCTGTACTTATTTAACTATACGATAATTAAACTATAATTATAATTTAACTATACGACCTTTAACTTGGACACCTAAATAATCATGGGCGTAGGCAAAATCTTTTCTAGGGGTGGGGGCAGCCGATTCTTTGATGAACGGGGTGACACACGTTTTCAAAATCCATAAAACTAAAAACTACTTATGCAAAGAAATTCATTTTATCATTTCCAGTATAGCAGTTTATCCTTTTTTTCTTCTGTTTACCAACGTAGGTATAGGAATAAATTAGATAAGTTTATATTATATAGATAATTTATGCATAGATTCTTTTACCTAAAAGTTTAAAGATAAATAGATAGATAAGCTTGGACGCCAAGTTTTAAAATAAGGAATGTGTGTGAAATAGATTATATAGATAAATTAGATACCATAATGAATTAGATAAAGCAGATTTAGGAATAAATTCCTATAAAATAGATTGATTTGAATATTTTCAAATATTTGATTAAATTCACATGACAACAGAAATCTTCATAAAAACTAAACTGATTTATATGCATATATTTTATGAATTTTAAGGTATATTATAATATACATTTTTTCAAATTCAATAAAATGGGTAGCGAACTTTAAATACCACTAAAAATGAAACATGATTCTTTAAACTGATTAAGGAGAAAGTAAGACAACCATATACGTCTCGAAAAACTAGAAAACCGGGGAACTCAGTTTTTAATATACAGTTATGTAGTTTCACGCTTAGCGGACACCAAGTTTGAAAATAAGGAACGTGTGCGAGAAATCAGCAGAAAATGAGCGAAAAAAATTACGCAGCTGTATCTTTCCTGATTGATGCAGCTGAAGACAAAGATTGACATAACTCTAAGCTGTGCACTAATATCGATATTATTAAAATTATTCAACATTAACTGCTTCAAGATAAAGACTCACTTTCTTAAGGTTGGTTATATGGGTTGTTGTTTGAGCAGGGCAAGTTAATGTAAGGGGGGTTCACTGATTTATTCTTCAATGTCGTTAATATACACAATGAAAATCGTGGATCCAGGATTCTACCTGGAGAATATCGGTTTCTACTAGATGTTTATAGACAATAAAATCGTCAAGACAATCTTCATACAACAATTAAGTAAGAAATTTTGAACCACAACACAATCGGTCACAGATATCATAGGCTTATAGACTGTCTTAGCAGGCAGCTATGCCAAACTCAATCGCAACACCGTTGTCACCCCCTAACTCCCCCAAAGAAAGTGGATCCAGTCCAGTTACGTCGATGACGAATCTACGACATTTATAAGCGTTTTCTAAGATTTCCTTCTCAATATCAAATTTCATTGAGATCCGGTCGCCCGTTCTTAAGTTAAAAATACCTCAGTTTTTCTAATTTTTACAAATTAACAACCGGCAACTCCCCCAAAGAGAACGTTCCAATTATGTCAATCATGCATCTATAACTTGTGCTTATTCTTCCTATCAAGTTTCATCCCGATCTCTCCACTCTAAGTGTTTTCCAAGATTTCCGGTTTGCAAGATTTCCAGTTTCCCCCTCCAGCTTCCCCCAATGTCACTGGATCTGGTTGGGATTTAAAATGAGAGTTCTAAAGCACAAGATCCTTATAAATATCAAATTTCATTAAGATCTGATCACCCGTTGGTAAGTTACAAATACCTTATTTTTTCTAGTTTTTTCTAATTACTCCCCCCCCCCCAATTCCGCCAAAGAGAGTGATACGGTCCGGTTATGTCAGTCACTTATCTTGGACTTGTGCTGATACTTCCCACCAAGTTTCATCCTGGTCTCTCCGCTCTAAGCATTTTCCAAGATTTCCGCCCCCCCCCAATGACACTGGATCCGGTCGGGATTTAAAATAAGAGATCTGAGTTACGAGATCCTTCTAAATATGAAATTTCATAAAGATCCGATCATTTCTTCGTAATTTCAAAATACCTCATTTTTTAATGTTTTAGAATATACCCTCCCCCCTCCAACTCCCCCAAAGAGAGCGGATCTGTTCCAATTATGTCAATCACGTATCTATGACTTTTACTTATTTTTCCCACCAAGTTTCATCCCGATCCCTCCACTCTAAGCGTTTTCCAAAATTTAAATTGCCTCCCTAAATCCCCCCCCCCAAATTCACTGGATCTGGTCGGGATTTAAAATAAGAGTTCCGAGAGAAGATTTCCTTCCAAACATTAAATTTCATTAAGATCAGATTACTCCTTCAAAAGTTAAAATAACTCATTTTTTTATTTTTCTAATTTTTAAAAATATATTATGGCTCTTTACTACCAAAACTGCATAACTGCTTTTTGAGTTCCATTTTATTAAAAATTCCTTATTTCTTCCAACTTTTTAAAATATATTATGGCTCTCTATGATATATTATGTCTCTTTACTACCAAAACTGCACAACTATATTTTGAGATCTATTTCATTAAAAACTTATTTTTTTTCTAATTTTTTAAGATATATTATGGCTCTTGGAGATATATTTTGGCTTTTTAAGATATATTATGGCTCTTTACTTCCAAAACTTCATAACTACTTTTTGAGTTCTATTTCATTAAAAATTCCTCATTTCTTCTAATTTTTAAAAATATATTCTGGCTCTTTGAGATATATTACGGCTCTTTAAGATGTATTATTGCTCTTTACTACCAAAACTGCACAACTACATTTTTAGGTATATTTCATTAAAAATTCCCTATTTCTTCTGATTTTTAAAGATCTATTTCATTATAAGTTCCTCATTTCTTCTAATTTTTTAAAATATATTATGGATCTTTGAGATATATTATGACTGTATAAAACCAAAACTACATAACTGCTTTATGAGTTCTATTCCATTAAAAATTCCTTATTTCTTCTAATTTTTTAAACTATATAATGGCTCTTTGAGATATATTATGGCTCTTTACTACCAAATTGCTTAACCGTATTTTGAGGTCTATTATAAATTCCTCATTTCTTCTAATTTTTAAAATATATTATGGCTCTTTGAGATATATTATAGATCTTTACTACCAAAACTGTATAACTACTTTTTGAGTTCTATTTCATTAAAAATTCCTTATTTCTTCTAATTTTTTAAAATATATTTGGGCTCTTTGGGATACATTATGGCTCTACTACCAAACCCCATAACTGCTTTTTGAGTTCTATTTTATTAAAAATTCCTTATTTCTTCTAATTTTTTGAAATATATTATGGCTCTTTACTACTAAAACTGCATAACTACTTTTTGAGTTCTATTTCATGAAAAATTCCTTATTTCTTCTAATTTTTTTAAAATATATTATGGCTCTTTGAGATGTACTGTGGCTCTTTAAGATATATTATCGCTCTTTACTACCAAAACTTAAAATTCATTTAAAATACATTATTTCTTCTAATTCTTTAAAATATATTACGGCTCTTTACGATATATTATGGCTCTTTACTACCAAAACTGCATAACTGCTTTTTGAGATCTATTTCATTAAAAATTCCTTATTTCTTCTAATTTTTTAAAATATATTATGGCTCTTTGAGATATATTATGGCTCTTTAAGATATATTATGGCTCTTTACTACCAAAACTGCATAACTACTTTTTGAGTTCTATTTCATTTAAAATTCTTTATTTCTTCTAATTTTTTAAAATATGTTATGGCTCTTTGAGATGCACTGTGGCTCTTCAAGATATATTATCGCTCTTTACTACCAAAACTTAAAATTCATTTGAAATACATTATTTCTTCTAATTCTTTAAAATTAATTATGGCTCTTTATGATATATTATGTATCTTTACTACCAAAACTGCACAACCACATTTTGAGATCTATTTCATTAAAAATTCCCTATTTCTTCTTATTTTTTAAGATATATTATGGCTCTTTGAGATGTATTTTAACTCTTTACGATATATTATGGCTCTTTACAACCAAAACTGCATAACTGCATTTTGAGGACTATTTCATTAAAAATTCCCTATTTCTTCTAATTTTTTAAGATATATTACGGCTCTTAGAGATATATTATGGCTCTTTAAGATATATTATGGCTCTTTACTACCAAAACTGCATAACTGCATTTTGAGATCTATTTCATTAAAAATTCTCTCATTCTTATTTTTAAAAATATATTATGGCTCTTTGAGATATATTATGGCTCTTTAAGATATATTATGGCTCTTTTCTACCAGCAACTGCATAAATACATATAGGGGTCTTTTTCCTTAAAGTTAATATATTGTAGGTTTTAGATATATAATGTTGGATAATTTTCCCCTTAACCAAGTCGAAAAATCAGCTTTTATTTTCACTGTCTATGGTACGACAAGGCCACCCTACTTTTGTATGCCTGGAGCCTAAATGCAAGTGACTTAACCCAAGTAAGAAGATTTCACATCAGCAACATGGTTGTTCTCCAAGGAGAAACCTAGTAAAGGGCAAATCACATCTAGTTATAACTGAAAATTTTAACACGCTTTGTAAAAAGTGATGATAAGAAAAAATTTTCGATACATATTGAAAAATTTTATAGTGTAGTTGGTATGCCCTATTTTGTATCAGAGCTTTGAGATCAAATAGAGCTTTCAGGTGAAGCTTTCTTCTTTTTTGAAGGGAGACTTAGAATTTTGTTGGACGGGGAAAAGAGGCAAACTATTTCTCTCCAGTCCTCACAAAACATCTTTCACTACAGAATTTGTATTCATTTTTTCCTGTAATCCGACAGTATATTGGTCTAGGTAAACATTATGCTGGTATTTATAATTTTACTGCAGATTAAAAAACTGATTTTCATGGCATCCACCCATATTTTCAAGACATTCCAAGCCACACCGGTATCATTTATTCTCATTGTTTCATGAGATCTGTTCAAACACTGCTGGTGTAAACCTACATACTTTTCTGCTTCAAATCCCCTGTTATAGATTTTCCTCCCTCCTGCCCACACTAGAGACTAATTACTCAAGACTACCATTGAAAAGTATTAATCCCTGCTTAGTTGAGTATAATATAACCTAACAAGCTAGATAAAGTAAAGATAATAAACTGCTTCAAATCACAGAAATATGCATAGTGGAATCTTAAGGTTCTGTAAGCAAAAAATGTTTTCATTCATAATAATGCGGCTGAATGCATTTTGACCCCAAGAGTTACTGAAAACCCTCAAAATGAGGCTAGAACTCAAAAGTTGAAAAACATTTCAGTCAGTATTGGTGACACTTCTTGTCTTGGGGACACTCTTGATCTCTGTGCTACAGAGCCCTTAACGATAGAAATATATAAACTGCATAGCTGGGATGACCAACTTTAATATTTCGGTAATTGTTTTTATTTGTGAGACAGAATTCCAAATGTTTCGTATTTATTTAGGATCATCAGTCGATTTGGATACACGCAAGGCTTGGGATTGGGTGGGATAACTATTTTTTCCTATGGTAGGCTATGGTTTAAACATTAAAAATTCATTTTTATGTCTTTTTTTTTCCAGGATAGGGCGTCTAATTATTTTAGCTGATTTTCAAAGAGCAAATTATGTCAATGGTCCTCCTCCTCCCCGTGTGCAGACATGCATATAGATAGTTTTCTGTGTTTCATCTGTGGATTTATTGATGTTTTTCTTTACTTATTTTTGGGATCCAGCTCAAATTTTACCGTGTTTTAGCAAAGTATTTCAGCTTTAAGTAATGACTAATCTAATCTACAAAATCCTGCCATTACTTCGAAATTCTTTAAGGAGTGAGCTATGGTCTCAATATTATTATGTCTATCTAAAAGATCACCCTCTTTATTAGTCCAAGTCCATAATCTATTTAAATACAGTCTGTGTTACACAAAAAGTAGCAAATTTCTGTAAGTGCTATAACTAATAATAACAACTCACCTCAATATCAAGCTGACTGAGGCCAACACAGCTACGCATGCTTCTTTTCCATCCCAATCTATTCAAAACTTCCCTCTTTACACCCTCCCAGCAATTCCTTTGGAAAACTAGCCCAAGCTTTAGAACCATACCTGACCACGGTAATCACTGTAGCTTCCAATATTGTAATCTTGACTTGCAGACTTATTTTCCTATTCTTCCAAACTTTTTTCAGTCAGTGATAAAATACCCTGGGCCTCGGCTATTCTACTTTTAATATCTTCGCTGCACCCAACGTCTATACTAACAATACTACCTAGGTAAGCGAAGCCGTCCACTTGATCAATCGTTTTGTTGCTCAGTGTCACCTTTTCATCTTTACTTATTCCTATCCTTAGCAGCTTTCTTTTCTTAAAATTAATTTAAAAATCTATTTTTGCACCCTGTGCTTGCAAAACCTCCAAAAGTTCACTCATTTTGCTAAAACTTTTATATAGGATGCTTAAATCATCACCTTAATCCATGCTTTAGTCAGCTTAATCAGCTTTATCAGCTAAATCATCAGCTTATTCAGCTTTTCTGGACTTAATCCAAGTCCATTAAAGTTTTACTTCTCCATTTGATTGTGAGCAATTACTAACATACTCACTTCAAAGAGCCCAAAATAGGGTAGTGAAGGCTATTTTTCTTCTCTCTCAGATATACCCTTCCTCTGATCTTTATAATGATACTGGAATCGCTCTGCTGGATTGTATTTTGGATAAAAGTAATCTTTATTTAGTGCATTCTGCTTTTTTAGGTTCAGTTCCTCCATCTCTTCAGCAGTGTTGCGCGCGGACAGGCTCAGGTAAGTACTCTTTTTCTTTGAATAGTTCTCTTTGCAGATTCACTTTACCTAGACGATAATCAACAGCAGCTCAGAGTCCTGTTATTAATCAATTCGACTATGGAACTCCATCCCTTTTCATGTCCATTTATCCTCTCTGCAAAGTCAGTATCTTGGTGGATTCTTCAAGTCAAGTAATTATTCTCCCTTGTTTTGTTTTTTATTCTATCCCATTATATATGTATCTCTTCTCTTTTTTATTCCATGTTAAATAATTAAGATAATTAGATCTCAGTACTTGTTTTTTTCCCAGTGTTTTCTCATTGTATGTATTTTAGTGTTTTCTAAAAGTTCAGTGCTTTATTATTGTATTGTGCTTGTGCAGCCACATGTTCTATTTTATTTTTTTGGGCTTTTTAGTATTTATAAATGATTGATTGATTGACTGTCTTACCATCATGCGAATACCATGTTAACTTATGGGCCATTTTATGAACATATTCTGTATTGGTTATAATTAGATTCTTATACTAACAAAAGTGCAGCAGTTTGTAGCTATTACTGTTTTCTTTTACTATACCAAATTTAGCTAGACTAGGATACCATCTATCCCTATTTCTACTAAATTGGGTATTGAATCTCCTAATAAAACATTATATCTCTTCCTGGGACCCTCTCTATATGTTCCTGTATGTGTAGCCATCTAGAAACCGCATGTCCAAACCATCCCAACCTTTCTCTCATTATCGCCCTAGAAACCAAATTTTTGGTGCAGCTTACTGAACCCTACTCAACCACTGTCATCACTTTAGCTTCTAATATTTTATTCTTGGTTTTTACACTTATCTTCCTATTCTTCCAAACGTTTTTCAACTGTAAAATAACACCCTGGGCTTTGATTATTCTACTTTTAATCTCTTCACTGCACCAAATATATTTACTATCAATACTAACTAGACAAGCAAAGCTGTCCACTTGATCAATCTTCTCATTATACAATATCACTTCTTCACCTTCACTTATTCCCAATTAGAAAATAGTTACCAAAATTATGAGCACCAATTTCAAATCATAATAAGTACTTAATTATTTTATTCCTAAAAGTCCTGTGCTTCATTTTATCACACGCCTGAGGGATAAATTTACAATCTTTGGATTATATTCAAGCTATATTTGTCAATAGCATTGACCATTCCTTCTTTATTATTTTTCACTAGAGAGGCTAATTGATTGGTAGGACAAAAATTTGTGGCACTTTGAACACTAATGCGAATGCTTATAATGGGAAGTTTATTGATCTATCATGGGGGGGGGGGGGGGGCTCGAGGGAAGTAATACAATTTTATGAATCAGATAGTTTCCAAAATCTTCGATAAGTGTTTTCTACTGGCAGACAATAAGGAACAAGGTGCCCCTTTAGGTATTTGGAAAAAACAACAGAAAAGTGTTGTGTTTGTCATTTATGTAGCTAAGTAATAGGGAAAATTGCAAATTCATTGTTTGGTCAAATAGGCCTATTAGATCAAGTAGCCATAGATCCCCAAAGGTAATAAGTTATAATAAGTTAGCAAATAAGAATGGTAAATATGAAGGGTAGTAGCTCTCCAGAGGGCGACATACTAAAACAAAAAGAGAGGCATCCTTAGATTGATATTTTTATACCCTTTTTATTACTTGGAATCCCATTTGTGACAATGCAGCTCGCACTCTGGTGGTTCCATGTTTAGCCTTAGGATATATATATAATCAAACTAAAAGAATAGATCTAGAGCCAAACAGATTGAACATTACTACTACTACTAACAACTCACCAAGCTGCCAGAGGCCAACACAGCTATGCAAGCTGCTCCTCCATCCCAATCCGTTCAAAGCCTCTCTTTTTACACCCTCCCAGAAAGTTCCCATTCCCTTTTAATCTTTCTTTATGACATCCTCCCATCCCAGACAAGGACAACCTGCCTTCCCTTTAGCTCTAGGCAGTTGGCTGAAAAGGACAATCTATGTCAATCTGTCATCCTTCATCTACAGAAGATGCCCTAGCCATCTCAAACTTTCTTTCATAATAGCCTTACAAAGCGAGATTGAACCACATATGTTGTTCAGCCGGCTGTTTGAAATATTGTCAGTCAGCTGGGTACCCAGAACAATCTACAGGCAATTTCTCTGGAAAACATCTAGTAAATCTTTATCCACTTTTTGGAGCGCCATGCTTCAGAGCCATATTTGACCACTGTCATCACTGTACCTTCCAATATTCTAATCTTGGTTTGCAGACTTATCTTTCTGTTCTTCCAAACTTTTTTAACTGTGACAAAAGACCCAGAGCATTAGCTGGATGGTTGAAAGTTGAAAAGCTATGGTTGAAAGTTATGTGGGAGAAATAGTTTATATTGATTCTATAAAGCGTTCCAGTTTGTTTATCTGTCTGTTTGCTATGTCTTCCTAAACATTTGGACCAATTGAGCTGAAACTTGACAAATCTGGACTAGGAGAACATATAGTAGTGGACATTAGGGGGTTGTAAAATATCGCGTTTCGTTTAAAGCACTTATAGGAAGTTTGATTCCTTTGCAGAGAATGGCCGAGATGGTGAAAACACCGACGTATTCGTTTCCATCCCTTACTTATGTATGACTTGGCGTGTGAGTTTATTATCGTTAACTCTTTCATTTTTTTGCATGAAAGGACTAGTACTGCTAGTAACTCACTGCAGCACAAAGCGGCCGAGGTATACACAGCTGTGCATTCTCCTCCATCCCAATCTATTCTAAGCATTCCTCTTGTCACCTTCCTAGAAAGTCACCATTTCCATCAAATCTTTCCCTACGACATCTTCCCCCCCATTCGGGGAAGTCATGACTTTCGTTCGGCCTTAGATGGTTGGCCTCTAAAGACGACCTCTGGCAATCTGTCATCCTGGTTCCTGGCTAACTTACTTTTAACATCTTCAGTGCACCCTCCGTCTTTACTAATAATACTACCTAGGTAAGTAGAGCTGTCCACTTGATTGATCTTCCCGTCACCTAACGTCACATTTCCTCCCTCACCTATTCCGTCACTTCACTCCCTTAACTTATTCGTCTTTGCAGCTTAGTCTCCTTAGCATTGATTTTCTAATCGTAGTACGTAAGGATACTAAACTCAAAACTGTCTGTCTCATTATCTTGGCCTTCTAGTTTTTTCATTTTGGCCTATTAGGGCTAACATATTTCTTTGGAGACAGGAGAAGTTCAAGGAGCAATGGGAAACCTTTCTTTGTGGGGGTGGGGGTCTTATTGACATGACGAGGCATCGACAAATTACAAACTTGACACATAAATTATATAATAAACAATGATGATGTCACCCAGATGCCTGTATTTTGTAAATATTTACTAATATATATCGCATAAAATACTTTTCATTTTTTATTAATAAAACATTATTTCGAACTTTTAAAGATAATCCATTTAAATTAAAAATAGTTTTTCATACATTTATGCACAATATGAACCGTCATTCCAATATCTACTGTGGCTGTAATTTTAATTGTCTAGCATTAGTGTTGGGCACTTCGTTGCATTAATAGGGAGAATTTTAATTTCCTAATGTAATTTTTTGTGGTCCTATTTTTTGTCTTTTGTTGAAATATGTGATAATTTACTTAGGGAATTTCATTGTCGGTAGGGGGTTTACCGGCAATAGAAGCAGGTCAGGGGATATGATGTTTACTTTAAAGCGGGTTTAATTAGTGAAGAAATTTAGCGGTGTATACCAGGAAGGGGTAATTTTCTTGCACTTGGAGAAAGGAAACAATATTTAAAAAGAATAAGGGTAATCTTACTGATTTCGTATTTGTGGAAAAAATGGTGCGGATCTGCTTCACTTCATGGCCCTTTGTCCCGAATTGCAGGATTTAAGGAAATAATTAATTTTTTTTTGGTAATGTGGGTACAAGTGAGTGGTTAGTTTCAGTAGTGAGATCAAACGATTACAGGACAGTAAGAAAGATAATATATATATATATATATATATATATATATATATATATATATATAATTAATTTTGTATATGTATATATGTATATATATATATATATATATATATATATATATATATATATATATATATATATATATATATATATATATATATATATATATATATATATATATATATATATATATATATATATATATATATATATATATATATATATATATATATATATATATATATATATATATAGAATTAGGAATGATAGACATGTAAAGACATTTTTGTAAGTGGTTGGGTGGGGGAGTGCTGAAACTAATGTGGTTTGTGTGTATGTTGTTTTTTTTTGTAGCCATGGCCCTTGTGGCTTTAGAGCATTAAATATCTATATCTATCTATTGGCTGCTTTTGTACTAGTGGAACTATTTGGAGTTCATTTGCAACAAACTGAAGTAGCAAGTTCTGCAGATGTTTTCCCCAGTTGTCTAGACTCTAATGCTATCACCAAGAAAATTCATGTTATGATTGAATTAAAACAAGAGAATAATAGCCAAGTCAAAAGGTTCAAAATTCAAAATATGGGTGTTACTGAAAATAAATAGCGAATTGACACCTGTCATTTCTTGGAAATTAATAGTAGATTAAATTGATTCGAATTTAAAATGTTTTTGAAAAACGGCTTTGTACAAATAGCATCTTCAATTTTTCTTTTTGTTTTAAATTTTGATCAATCTGCATTTTGGATCTGTAGTTTTCTACAGATTTTCTACTTATTTAAAAATATCAATAATAAATAGGAAATTGAAACCTGTCAGGTATTGGAAATGGTTAGTAGATTAAGTTGATTCGTTAAAATGATTTGGAGAAACGGGTTTTATATAGTTTAATCTTTGTACAAACACCATCTTCAATTTTCGTTTTTTTTACCTCCATTTTGAACATTCAATCTTTTCGCTGGTGTACAGACACCCTCTTCAATTTTCATTTTTTTGTTTCCGTCTCGAATGTTCAATCTTTTCGCTGATTCTGTCTGTTTCTTTTTAACTTGATTGAAGTTTCGTCGTCTTTTTCTTCAAGGAGACGATTGGAGCAGGGGGGGGGATGAAATTCATGTCAAGTTAATATATAGATTGGAATATTTTTGCTAGTAAAAATGAAGCGTCTAAAATATAAAAGTCCAAAGGTTCTAAATTCAAAATAGGGAGACATTGAAAAATAAATAGTGAATTGAAGCCTGTCAGCTATTCGAAATGATTAGTAGCATAAGTTTCATCTTTGTACAGGCACCATCTTCAATTTTTTTCCTTTTTTACCTTCTTGAATATTCAATCTTTTCGCTGGTTTTGTCTATATATTTTTTTTTAATTTGATTGAAGTTTTGTCATCTTCTTCACGGAGACGGTTGAAGCATAGAGGGAAAAAATGAAATTCATATCAAGTTAATGTATAGATTGGTTGTTTTATTTGTAAAAAAGAAGCGAAACAAGGATAATAACAAACTAGAAAGGCTTTAGATTCAAAATAAGGTGAATAATAATTGAAAAATAAATTGAGAATCGACCTCTGTCAGCTGTTAGAAATAATTTTCCGATTAAATTAGTTTATTAAAACCATTTTAAAGAAGGGGTTTGCATACTTCCATCTGTGTACAAACAGCATCTTCAATTCTTCTTTTGAAAAATCTTTTCGTTCTTTTTTCCGCATCTTGAATCTTTCATTTTCTTGCTGATTTTTTTTATTTCCATTCAACTTTATTGAAATTTCCTCTTCTACAAGGAGGTGGTTGAAACAGGGAGGAAAAAAATGAACTTCATATTAAATCAAAATATAGATTGGAATGCTTTTCTTAGTAAAATAGAAACAAAACAAGAGGATAATATCAAAGTCGAAAGGTGCCAAATTCAAAAGAAAATTATGATCAAAAGTTAGAAAAATACGGCATCATTTGTATATTAAGACGTCAAACGATCGGTACTTTTCTGTTATAACGCCTACGTTAAGTTCTTCATCCATTGACACGCATCGTGCAAGTGGTTTCTTTGTTAGTATCTTTCAGGTTAGCGTGAGACACGACATGGACCAGTGACAGAATAAATGGGAAATATATAATTTGGGCAATATATTCGTACATTAGGGGGGGGGGGGTAAATTATTTGGACAGTGTGAAGTTAGAAAATAATTCTTACTTCATAATATGCAGAATAATTCTACGTAACACACTTTGCATGCAGACCCGATATACTTTACCCCCCCCCCCTCCTTTTTTTTTAGTTTGCAAATATATAGCCCAGATTTGTTTCTAAAGTATTATATTTTCATAATATTTTGTGATATGTCATTAGGATTACTCAGAGAAACAGGTTCTACTTAGATGAAGAACTTAACATAGGCGCTATGAAAAAGTAATAAACGATCTTTTATATATGTGTCTTTCACATATTTCTCTTTTTCCTGAGAACAAAAGCAAAAATAGACCAATTATGTAGACAATTTGAAATTTTATGGGCGAATTATAGGGGAGACAATAGCACATGCGTGCACCGAGATTTGAGTGTATTATTCTATTAAAATTGTTGATGAATAATTTTATTGACTTACTTGGCTAAAGTATAGTATTATTTATATTCTTTATAGGCTGCTAGCTAAACCAGTCTTGCTAGATACTGGGTAAAATAGCAGAGCCATAAAAGCAAAAAGTGGGCTAAAAGTAATATTTTCCGAACAAAATACCCCGAAAGTACAATTTTTTTTTTTTACAAGATTTGCTTTGTAAAATGGACTGATTCGAAAAATTCCACACGCAACCACATCAAAAAAGCACCCAAATGGCCTGAATGTGCCTGATCTGGCAACACTTTGTTAGAAAGCACTAGTATCGATCCTGAACTCCGTTGAAAAATAATGAGTTTTCTTTTTTTGCTTTCAGGTATCAGCAGCTTTTTGCTCCGCTGCTGAATGTGAATCCTTTACTAACTGATGTAGTTGAATTCAGACTCAGATCCAGGGCTTGGCAGCTAAGTAATCAGATGATGACAATGAATGACAATCTAGTTGCACTCGTCAGAGAAAGATGGATTAACAGAAGACAGATGGGTGGAGAAGGAGGAGGGAATGATCCTTCTGGAGAAAGTTCAAGTTCAGAGTTGTCATTTGGAGAAGGAGGAGGGAATGATCCTTCTGGAGAAAGTTCAAGTTTTTGTAATTGTATGTAATTGTAATGTTTATGTAGTTTATGTAATTCTTATGTCAATGTTAATTGTAATGTTAATTTTCTACTCCTCTGATTAATTCCGTCTTTGGATTTACTTACAGTACAATCCGTCTTGGATTTAACAGTACAATAAAATTATTATAGTTTAAACCTCTATATTACTTCTGCTTCTATTTCCACTGAGAAGATTCACTTAGTCCCCTAAAAGCCTATTAGGGTATACAGAAAACAAGAAGCTGCTTGGAATAGCGACGGTAAAATGAAAGCTAAGCAGCTATTCCGGTTCGGACCAATAGAAGAAAATTGCCACCAACTTGGATGGTACTTGCGTTATCTCGTTACTACAGAGCAACTTTTGATAAAAAAAAAATTGGGTCTCCCCCTTCTCCCTGTTTAATAAGTCTTATGCCTGTGTGTATTTTTCAACCATAAATATTTACTCATACCATAATTTTATTTGCTCATGCATCAATTTTTCACGCTAGATAGCTACTCTTGGTTCCTCAATTTTCTTCTTATTCTTCTACAAGTCTTCGTTTTTTTTTAATTTGATTCTTTTTTCTTGTGTTGCTTTTAGATGCAATTTCTTTTGTTGCTTTTAGATGCGATTTCTTTTGTTGCTTTCGTATACGATTAAAACTACTGTTTACATAGCATGCGGTAATAACAAAAAAAAGACTTTTTAACGTTTGACTTAACTCCTGGCATAAACGGATGCCCGGTATGCCCAAAGTGATTCATGCAATATAATCATTAGTTTTTTTGGTTATTTGATCTTTATCGCTGCCACCTTGAGAAAAAGGACACCAAATAATTGAAAGGGATACAACCATCCCTTAAAAAGAGAGGGGAGGGTCCCTCACTAGTCATTTGCGGCAAGCGTTATTTGATTCTTAGAACCGGTACTAGGAAGAGAAATTATTTCTCCCATCTTGTCTTACTCCTCAAGGGACCTTTTTTTGTGCCATAACTAGCGCTGCATATATCCATGGAATCAAACCCCCTCGCCGGTATGATTTTGGCAGCCATTACTGGTCAGACACTGAATAGGACGGCCAGTAGCTTAAGAGTGACTGAAATCAGCAGTAGTAGGCCACTATCTGAGCGTGCTATTCTAAGGAACACCACGAGAAGGTTGACACTACTACCTTATACCCTTAGGGATAGTTTTGGGTCCACCTCTTGAAGGATTTCGAAAAATAATAGATTGAAACCAGCAAACCGAGGTTCGACATAATAGTCCTTTTAGGGATATCTGACGATTTTCTCGGCAAGGATACATTTGAAGGTCGAAGTATCCAGTAATAAAGAATAAAAAAGGAAAGAAAAATATGACAGGGGTTTTGTAAGGCCAAAAAGTCTCTCTTCTTCAGTGGCGCTATAAGAAAAAGTTGGATGGAAACAAGTTCCCATTTCCTGAATGAAAATGGGAACGATCTATTAACTAAAGAATTCAGTTTTCCTCTTTTATCTGGGGGAGGATGATTAGAAGCATAATTTACCGCTTACAACAGAAGAAAATCAGGTTCTTTCAAAAGGACTAAAATTTCCAATCACATCTTCAGATACTCCCTATAGTGGAATTTTTTACAATAGGGCAATACGTATATGTTCACCACGGTTTCTTGGCTCAGATTTTGACCGACTCAGATATGTCTTATTTTGAAACGGGACTCGATTTCTTTTATAAATTTTACGATCGAAAAGCATATTAAGTAGTCTACAAAAATGAACGGAGACAACTCAGATCAAAAGAAAAATTGGGGAATCTTGGTCTTCCTTGTATAGAAGGATTTTCTGACCAAACTGCCTGAAATCTAAAGAAAAATAATATTTTTATTTATTATAAACCTGATAAAACTATTAAATCACAAGTAAGTGACGATAAATACCCCGTCCCTAAGTTTAATAATTCTGGTGTCTACAAATTTCCTTGCTGTGTTTAAAAAGTGATTTTAAAATATGTGACTTGCTTCTTTTTTTTATGAGAAGCTGATAGATTACTCATCTTAAGAAAAAGCCCGTGTCACTTTCACAATCACAAAGGGACACGTGTCCCCAACCCCTCAAATCAAAAAGGACTAGTGCAAAAGAAGCACTAATTAAAATTTGACAATATCTGATGTAGTATCTTACCGAGATAGCGAATTGATTTTTTGCTTACCTAGCGAATGCAAGGTATTTTTTTATCTATTCACTCCACAGTATAAATATTAAAATATATGTATAAAACATAGCATAAAATGTAAATATTTATATATTTATGTTGTGATTCAGTCACGAACGAATAGCATCGTTTTTTTTTCTAATCGTAGATTTTGGTAAGTGGAAAATTTCGAAATAAGTATTTTGGGTTTTCCAATTTTTCATTGTATCTCTTTGTTATTTTAGATGGTTCTCCATGTTGTTTGGTTTCTAGTTTTTTTTTAATTCTTCTAGTTTTAGATTATATTGTTTTTTTTTTCTGTTTGCGTTCCATGTTGTTTTATTCAGTTTGTTCCGTTCACATTTTGAAGTGCCAATCTCAGCCAAAAAAAATTAATGGCTAAGACAAGTAATACATTGAACATATACAATCAAAATATTCCATTAAAAAAAAACAAATATAATTTTTAAAAATTATTAATGGTTCTTCAAATAAAACTTGTAAACTTTATTGAAAGTTATTCAATATGTATGTAGTTGCAAGAGCTATATATCGTGCCTGTATATACGCCTATATATATACGCCCCCTTACGCCTATATATCCCTATATATACGCCCCTTAAATTGTCAGCTTTATATTGATTGGCAAAGTTCAGACGCAAGGTGGGGCTCTCACAACTTGAATTGTATCTAAACATGCATGAAAACAGAACTTAAGGGAGAGGGAAGAACCTGCTATTAAACATAGATGAGTAATACACAGTTATAGTCTTTTAGAGATGTTCCATATAAACAAAACAAAAACACTTTTTAGCTTACCCATTTTAGACATGCTGTTTAGCCAATTGGGAAGAGGGGCATCCCCTTACCCTGAGTTTGGAAAAATACTTTTTTGAATTTTCATGAGAAAATGCCTTTTTTTTTCAAGGGAAAAAAACTAGTGGTCTCCCCAAGATTTTGAAAAGTATAATTTTTCCCCATCCCATTTTCATAAATTCATCCCATGTTAGCCAATAAAAAAGTAGATCAATCCAAAATAGTGAGGATGTGTGGGAGGGGGGGGGGTGGGCTTGTTCATATCTGTTGAGCTTTCCCTGACATGTATTCATACATTTATAAGTCATAGGCTATACCTTGGGTGAATTATTTTTTACTTTCCAGATCTTTTATTAATAAAAAAAATCTGCATCTCTATACAGAAGTAGATGGATCTTGAAAGTGTGATATATAGAAAGAAGGGGAGAGGGATAGCCCTTGTGCTGGTATTGGCGACCCTAAGTATATGTGTGACCCGGACATATGTAACTGTTAATCTGTATCCTGTGACTTAATAGCTTCTATAATACTCTTTAATTATACCCATGTCCTTGTGTTTGGTTGTATATTTAATTTTAAGTTGCCTCTAATTCGGTGCTTTTTTCTGGAGTTTGTAATTATAAGTGACTTATTTAGAACCCATCGAAAGGCAGTTTGAATTTATTTAGACGATAGCTACTTAACTGAACTGATGTAATGATTAAATTATATCATTAATGATCATTATTTAAAACAAATTTCCACACTTTTGTATAGACAACGTTTTGCCTCGAATATTTTTCAGAAATCGAGGGTGTAATCAGAATTTCCTTTCAAGCCTGTTTGATAGTGGGGGGTTATGTTTCCAATTCTATCAATTTCACTTTTAATTAAGAATGGGAGGGGGGGAGATTATATGGTTTGATATTATTTTATGTATCGATGCTGAAGTGTTGTTTATAATTTATTGAGAAAAGATAAAAGCGGACAATGGGTGAGATAAATGTAGATCATTACTTAAAGTTGGTGTTTTTGTAATACATTCATTAAGTAATTTAACATATTTTAAGTGCTGAGACAAAAATAAAATATATTAATATAATTTTTGTCAACACATCGAGGGGAGGAGGCTTTTTATATTAAATCCTCTCTGATTGCGTCTTTTTTTTTGCATAGGATGTAAGTGGTGGTTAAAGCAAAATATAATATATTGACAAAATTATTTTCAAATTTGTTGGGGGGGGGGGGGCATGCCTATTTGCTGGGCTGATGTTAATACACGATTTTCTAGGTTTGAGGGTAGTACTCTCTGCCCCCCAGGCCCTCCCCCTAACGGATATCCACAATTAAAAGGGAAAAACATGCTATAGATATTACCTCTTTTTTATGGGTCCTGGTGTTATTGAAGTTTAGGATTTTAAGTAATTGTATTTACCTATTTTCTGATGTATGATATATTTTTTTTTAATGTTAATTTGTCTTTAAAGTGCTTCTAAATTGGAAACCTTTTTTGGATTTTAAATTTATTATTTATGAGCCCAATAAAAAGAAAAAATAAGCGAGATAATTACTATTACTTGAAGGAATAGATGATATTTTTTGATTACACGAGGCTTAGGGCGTACTGTCTCCAGACCCCCCTCCCCTCAATATATATATATATATATATATATATATATATATATATATATATATATATATATATATATACGTGAAGCTGTGTGCTGGGGATTGAGATTTGGGATCCCCTGTCTCAAAGTAACCTAATTACAAAGATATTCTCATGCCATTATATTTTGTGCCATTTTCAGTAAATGGTGATGTAATCAGTAATGTATGAATCAGTAGTGTAATGACGATGAATCAGTAAATGATGCCATTTTCAGTAATTCACGGCATTTTCAGTAAATGATGATGTTGAATCAAAGTTCGGGGCACTTTTCGCTACTTTGTTTTCAAATATCTGGGTTTTTTTTTATGTTTCAGCAATAAAAACTAATGTATTAAATCAGCCAATGACTATCATGGGGAGCGGGGGGGGGATTTAATGCAAGTGAAATAAGATTCGGATTAAGTTTGAACCATGCTGTAAAGAGATTGATATTCAAAAACAGCCTAGAGATGCTTTTCAAAGCGCTGTAAAAAAAGCTTTGAATTTTTAAAAAAGTTATTGCAGGGTGTTAAAAGTAATATATGATAAGCTTAGTTTCCACGAAATTCACCCGTTGCCGCCGAAATTTAAAATACATGAATGAGAGAATCTTTGTGTCAAAACATGAAAGTCATATATATTATGAATGAATTTTTGAATTAAATTTTGAATTAAAAATGGAATAGTTGTAGTGTTGGCCAGTCAAGTCATGGCTAATTGTAGAAAAAGCCAAGACAGATAGTCCAATTAAGTCGGCATCAAGTCACGGCTCATTTTACCCACTTCATTGCCGTTGTTACTGTCTCCCACTCAAGCTTCTCATGCATGTCACTAGACAATGCCAAAATAGAGTCAACCTTGTTGGAGGTTAGGAGTATGTTTTTGAGAAATATACAAGGAAAAGGTGCCATTGTTTCGTTTTCACTAAATCGTTTCATTTCTCTGGATCTGGCATTAATAATATATGCTGGCAAAATTTCAAGACGCAATTGCTTACTGTGTCTCAAATCTTCTGTGAACTTAAATCTTCTGTTGGGGGAAGGGGAAGGTTAGGGTGCATAAAACTGTTATTCACTAATCTTCACAAAAGAGTCAGCTATGTCTTTTTTCTTTATTATGTCTGTCATCTGATTATATATATATATATATATATATATATATATATATATATATATATATATATATATATATATATATATATATATATATATATATCTATATATTATATATATATATATATATATATATATATATATATATATATATATATATTGCTGTGAAAGTCCAAAATCTATTTAATGTTGGCATTCACCGGTGGATGTTCGAAACAATTTTTTCTCTGCTTGGATTCAATTAGCTTTGCAAGTCAGCTTTTTTCAGGCTGATGCAACTTATGTTAGTTTAGATTAAGCTATTTGGTTCTTAATATCAGAAATGGGTTAAACACCTAACCTAGACACCTAACACCTAGACACTTAAACACCTAACTTAAGCTAACCAACCTAACCTCGCCTAACCAGACCTAATCTAACATAATGAGTCATCCTTAAACCTTGCATTAAATTGAAAATTTTGACTGGCAACGTTGACTAAATCCAAGGAGAAAAAAAGGTATTTCAGACATTCCCCGGTGAATATCGACATTAACCAATTTGTGGACATTTACGGTAATACACACACACACACAATATATATATATATATATATATATATATATATATATATATATATATATATATATATATATATATATATATATATATATATATATATATATTTATATTTATTTATATATATATATATATATATATATATATATATATATATATATATATATATATATATATATATATATATATATATATATGTATATATATATATGGAAAAATATTTTGTTAATGTTGCTACTGTATGCCCATTGGTTGTTGCGTGTTTACATTGAGGTTTTTTTTTTGTGACTAAGAATATGTCCTGACAGATGCATAAAATTACCAATATGATTTGGTAAAAATCAGAAATGGAGCCTTTTGCTATCTTTTTTCCGAGTTTTTTACACCTTGTTCAAATTAAGTCTAAAATCTGCCAGAAAAGTCTTGAATTTATCACTTTTCAGGCCTTTGGGGCAATAAGTATATCCCAATTTTGAACTTAACTTTAAACACCTCTTATCTATGTTCTTTGTTTATTATTCCCTTTTCTTCCCATTTAATCCAAATTTCTATTTTCTCTCTATTTTTGCCAAGAACTGAACCTCGGAAGGAGGAGGGGGATCATCCCCCTGAGAAGAGAAAAAGTTTAAAAGCAACTGACCAGTAACGCGATATTTTCCTGCAAAAATCTTTTCAGTTTTTATGTTCGATTTTGTTGGCCTTGCTTGTCCGACTTCTTGTTTTCTTTTTCAACTGAGAAGTAGAATTATATCACATAGAAACATGAAACAAAATGACATAAAACAAAAAACGCAAACATGAGTAGAATAAAAAAAAACATCTCATTCGGGGACTGAGAGTAGAAGAAAAACATAAAATAAAAAGTAAAACGAAAGGAAAATTATGAGTTCATAAAATTTAACGGTCGAGTTCCGAAAATAAATCGTAGATGCTAGTATGATCCTCTCCCCCTCCCCTCATCCTTTCTGGATTGTTGGCACTGTCGTTTAAGATGATCTTCAAAATCTGTAACGATTATTCAACGCCCTTTTCTTTGCTGTCTCTTTGAAATACGCAAAAACTCTATAGCAAACACAAAAACCGTTAGTGTTTGTGTTTGAAAATAACATTTTCTACTTTGCCTAATAAATTGCCTTTCATATTAATAGTGCTTTATTGCTTATATGTATTTGTTTTTCCATTCTGTTGATACCACTTTTTGTTTTTTCAAGAAGTCTAATGTGTTTTGTAAGCTTTTTACTATTGTTAATGGCGTTTATATTTTCTCTTGTTTGAACTAATGACAATTCGTTGATCGGTTACTAACCATCCTTTTACTATCCTCTTGTTATTTGGATTTTTGAAATCCCATTAAATATTCTAGTGCCTTTTGAAATTTATTGCTAGATGCTTTGAACCAATTTTTCTCTCTTTGGAAATTAAGCATTGTTAATAATGAAACCTTTTTTAATTTCTGAATATAAAATTTAGGCCATTGCGGAGAATTGGGAAACTAGCAAACTCAGGAGGTAATAGGGATCTTTTTTTTAATCTGTTTGAGAGACCCCTGCCTCCTTCACTCACAGGAAAGAAATTACCAAGAAAATAATTTCTAGGGTTTTACTCAACTAGCTGGACACTCGTAGGCCAGGACTCGCCAATAGGCCCACCAGGCCCATGCCTAGGGGCGCACAATGCAAGGGGGCACAATAAGCTGTCACTGAGTGATTTCTCTCTTAACAAAACTGGACTGATGTGATTTATCGTCAAAGGGCCAGGTGTACTCCGCCCCTGTGCTGCCTATTCACAGAATAGTGACTTTAAAACAACAGAATCCCGTGGCCACTTATAAACAGTCAGATGTCTCCTAAGAGTGGCAGCTGAGAGCTCGGTACCACCTCTCTTTCATTATCCTTTGCTCCATCAGTTGCGTTATGTTCAGTGCTATCACTATCCCCGAATTTTCAGGAATTTCCCTGAAGATCTCACAAAAACCCAGGGGGAAGCGTCAAAACTATAAATCCGGTCCTGGACACTCGGTTCCAACTATTCAGTGTCAAAATCTTATTTCAACCCAGCTAAACTTCACTCTACTTAAGGAAAGCGAGTACAGAGCATGTATATAAACATACCTAATTGAAGCAAATACGACTTACAGAATAGAAGATTTCAAACCTCTTTGTGTACAGAAGGAAACACTATTTTAGTATAATTAAGGGAAAAATAACGGTTTATACTGGAATGGGAAACTGAAAAACATATCTACCCTAGGTGCTCCATAAAAATGGCCCAAATCCCCCCTCCACTTGGGGTCAATCATGACCTAAAAACATTTACCCGCATGCTAATAAAAGTGAACTCAATAAGGATACCTCTACATATGGGGGGGGGGGCTAAAAAGAAAAATCTCTTTCGTCTGAAAAGGAATGTTCAGCGGAATGTGCTAGAGTTCACAAATTGTTGGATACAAAGTGAATTTTGTAAGCATCATTGGCCTATCATTGCAAAGACTAAAAAAAGAAGCGTGAATGGAGTCTTATTAGGCCAACTAAAAAACTAAACGAAACAAAATGGACATTTAGAAAGGCCCCTCTTCTTCAGCGCTGAAGAGAAAATTAGAGGAAACGCATTATACTGAATCACGTGATTCATACTATAGACAATGCTAAACCAATATGGCTTGAATAAACATTTTTCCAAAAATACGGTCTTCAACTAGAGCTTTTGCTTGTCATTCTTTAAGAGATTAGATAAAAAAAAAAGTTTTTTTTAACGGAAAGTAAGGAGCGGCATTAATACTTGAACAGAAATTACTTCGTAAATGAATGGGACTGCTTCCTCATCAACGTTCCGCTCTTTACGCTAAAGTTTGACTCATTCTCTTAACTCTAGCTTTTAAAATAGTAAAAAACTTTAGCGTAAAGAGCGAGGCGTTGATGAGGAAGCAGCCCCTTTCATATACGAAGTAATTTCTGTTCGTTTTAAGTTTTAATGTCGCTCCTTACTTTCCGTTAAAAAAACTTGTTTTTTTTTTATTTAATTTCTAAACGTTTTTGAATCAATGCATGTTTTGATTTTGGCTCTCCACAGATGAATAATTAAAACGAAATTTGCATATTTATTTTTTTGGCTAAATGGCTTTCTCATTGTTTTGATCGAATGATTTTGAGAAAAAAAGGAACGGAGGGTTGCCCTCCGATTTTTTGGTTACTTAAAAACGCAACTAGAATTTTAATTTTTTACGAGTGTTTTTATTAGTAAAAGAAATACGTAACTTACAAATTAGCCTATGTAGCAAACTTATGTATTCTCATATTTTTATTTCGTATACGAGGGGTTCACCCCCTCGTCAGTACCTCTCTCTTTACATTAAAGCTTAAATTTTGTTCCAATTTCTTGAGAATAACCCTTGAATCACAAAAGCCGTAGAATAAATAGTTGAAATTACTAAAAATACTTTAGCGTAAAGAGCGGCGTATTAGGAAGAGGTGAGCCCATCATATGCGTAATAATTTCTGTTCGTTTTAAGTTTTAATGCTTTTCTTTACTTTCAGTTGAAAAAACTTTTTCATATTTATTTTTTCATTGTTTTTTTTTAATAATGCTAGAAAATCCTGCACTCCCTTCATGAAAATTTTCTTTCCCATGACAAATTTCTCAAAGGAAAGTTCCCCCAAAATATCTCCCTCTTTTCAACCCCCCCAACCTAAAAATCCCCCTGAAGACATCTGTACACTTCCAAATAACAATTACTATATGTAAGCACCGGTCAATGTTTTTAACTTGTAGTCCCTTCCACGGGGACTGTGGGGGAGTAGGTCGTCCCCAAAGACATAGTTATAAGGTTTTTCGACTACGCTGAATAAAATAGCTATCTCAAAATTTTGATCCGGTAACTTTGAGAAAATAATTAGCGTGGGAGGGGGCCTAGATGCCCTCCAATTTTTTGGTCACTTAAAAAGGGAACTAGGACTTTTCATTTCCGTTAACATGAGCCCTCTCGCAATATTCTAGGACCACTGGGTCGATACGATCACCCCTGGAAAAAAAAAAAAACAACAAACAAATAAACACGCATCCGTGATCTGCCTTCTGGCAAAAAATACAAAATTCCACATTTTTGTAGATAGGAGCTTTAAACTTCCACAATAGGGTTCTCCGATACGCTGAATCTGATGGAGTGATTTTCATTAAGATCTTACGACTTTTAGGAGTTGTTTCCTCCTATTTTCTAAAATAAGGCAAATTTTCTCAGGCTCGTAACTTTTGATCGGTATAACTAAACTTGATGAAACTTATATATCTAAAATCAACATTGAAATGCGAATCTTTTGATGTAGCTATTGGTATAAAAATTCCATTTTTTTGAGTTTTGGTTACTATTGAGCCGGGTCGCTCCTTACGTTACCACGAACTGTTTAATATTTTATTTTGAATTATGTCACAGGAAAAGTCTTATACCGTCAAATGCTATTAAAGCAAATCCATGCTTCATGTAGTCGACGTATTTAGTGAAGTGCTACATTTCTCCCAAAGCAAACGATGTAGATAGGCCCCACCATCTAGTACATAGTGAGGTTCATCCAAACTTCTAAGCACGCAATCTGCCTTCGTTTGCAGACCATCAACTTCGCACCAGACTGCATTGGCAAGTTCTGGTTTGTTCGAACTCTTTTCTGAACTCTTTGCAACTGTGACCAGCCTTCGAAACATCAAAGCAGGGTCATTGGTAGGCACTTCTTCTGCTGACTTCAGGTTACTTTGCACTCTCATAGTAACAGCTGTTGTTTTCTTCTTAAAGTTTAAATGTTTGCACCTTTTTCAGTCATATCATTCGGGATTTTCCCACCTATTGGTATAGCCTCGTCTACGTCCACCTGCTCACTCGCAATCGTAAGGAGCGGCCCGGCTCAATATTAATCAAAACTCTAAAAAATGAAAAACTCTAAAAATTTTGATACCAATAGCTACATCAAAAGAATTGCATTTTAATGCTGATTCTAAATATATAAGTTTCATCAAGTTTAATCTTACCCATCAAAAGTTACGAGCCTGAGAAAATTTGCCTTATTTTAGGAAATAGGGGGAAACACCCCCTAAAAGTCCTAGAATCTTAACGAAAATCACACCATCAGATTCAGCGTATCAGAGAACCCTGCTGTAGAAGTTACAAGCTCCTATCTACAAAAATGTGGAATTTTGTATGTTTTGCCAGAAGGCAGATCACGGATGCGTGTTTATTTTTTTGTTTGTTTTTTTTTGTTTTTTTTTCCCAGGGGTGATCATATCGACCCAGTGGTCCTAGAATCTTGCGAGAGGGCTCATTCTAACGGGAATGAAAAGTTCTAGTGCCCTTTTTAAGTGAACAAAAAATTGCAGGGCATCTGGGCCCCCTCCCACGCTAATTATTTCCCCAAAGTCAACGGATCAAAATTCTGAGATAGCCATTTTATTCAGCTTAGTCGAAAGACCTTATAACTATGTCTTTGGGGACGATTTACTCCCCCACAGTCCCCGTGGGAGGGGCTACAAGTTACAAACTTCGACCAGTGCTTACATATAGTAATGCTTATTGGGAAGTGTACAGACGTTTTCAGGGGGAGGAATTGAAAAGAGGGGGATATTTTGGGGGAACTTTCCATCGAGGAATTGGTCATGCGGGAAGAAAATTTCCATGAAGGGAGCGTAGGATTTTCTAGCATTATTTAAAAAAAACAATAAAAAATAAATATTAGAAGTTTTTCAACTGGAAGTTAGGAGCAGCATTAAAACTTAAAAATTGAAAGTTCTAATTACCTTTTTAAGTAAACAAAAAATCGCAGGGCAACTAGGGTTCATCCACCGTTCCTTTTTTTCTAAAAATCATTCGATCGAAACTATGAGAAAGCCATTTAGCAAAAAAAAAAAAAAAACTTGCAAATTTCGTGTTAATTATTCCTCTGCGGAGAACCAAAATCAAAACATGCATTGATTAAAAAAACGTTCAGAAATTAAATAAAAAAAACAAGTTTTTTTAGCTGAAAGTAAGGAGCGACATTAAAACTTAAAACGAACAGAAATTACTTCGTATTTGAAAGGGCTGCTTCCTCACCAACGCCCCGCTCTTTACGCTAAAGTTTTTTACTGTTTTAAAAAGCAGTGTTGAGAGAAAGAGTCAAACTTTAGCGTAAAGAGCGGGGCGTTGATGAGGAAGCAGCCCCTTTCATATACGAAGTAATTTCTGTTCGTTTTAAGTTTTAATGTCGCTCCTTACTTTCATCTAAAAAAACTTGTTTTTTTATTTAATTTTTTTGTGAAAGGGCTTGAGCGTCAAACTTTTCACATTCAGAAACAGCATATATTTTTCAGTCAGATAGTGAAAGAATCATTTTTACAGCAATTTATTTGAGGTTGGCCCCCCTTTTTTCACAATTTTACTTCAACCTATCCTCAAACTCACTCTCTCTCAAACATTTATGCACCAAACAATTCTTTTGACTTTAAACATTTAGTTTCGAGTTCATCAGCAAAAAAAAGAGCGTAGAAATGACATATCTAACGTTTGCTGATATTTACTCAATCGACATTTTTTGCATCAAACTCAAATTCAACCAAAAAAAACCTCAAATTTGTAAGAAAGCTAGAGCGGTATACTTTGAGATTCAGAATCAGCACATATTTTTGGTTGGTGAAAGAATCATTTGTATAGCAATTTATTTTAGGTTGGCCACCTTTTCTCACAATTTTCTTACAACCTATCCTCCAAACTCTCTCTCTCTCTCTCTCAAACCTTTATGCACCAAACAATTCTTTTGATTTTAAACATTTAGTTTCGTGTTCATCAGCAAAAATGAGCGTAGAAATGACATATCCAATCACGTTTGCTGGTATTTACTCAATCGACATTTTTTGCATCAACCTCAAATTCAACCTAAAAAAAAAAAACTTTGAGATTCAGAATCAGCACAAATTTTTGGGTCCGGTAGTGAAAGAATCATTTGTATAGCAATTTTTTTTAGGTTGACCCCTATTCTCGCAATTTTCCTAGTACTCAAGTTTCATATATCCAAATTTAAGCATTAAGTATGCAAATATTTTGATTTAAACTTAGGCTCTTTTCTTCAAAATAAATGTGAGTTGGTTGCACTTACAGCTCTATAATAAAAACATTCTTATTTTTCATTAAATGTTTTGTCATATTTACACATTCATTACCATTTCATAATACTTGTTTATCATAACTATTCTCATTTACAGTATATTTTGTTTATATCTGAAATGAGATAAGTATTTTCAACATTAATGTATGCTATGATTGATAAGCCCGCATTATTTATTTCTATAAAGCAACATGTTTTTTTGTAGGGATCAAAACCCTCCTGCACATTCAAAGAATGAAATCTTCCTCTCTCCATTGAATTTAAAATTCAGTAAACAACTGAAATGATTTGGAAACATAAGAAAGGGCAAAAATCTTTTGATTTTTTGTTAAGTTTCTTTAATAATTGAAAAATAAACAAAAGAATGCTTTTTTTTTACAAACAATAAAAAAAAATGATGAGCGTCATGCTTAGAAGCCATTATCAACGAAAAAAGAAGAAGAAAAGAATACACAGACTAATCTCAACAAAATATATGAAGAAAAGTGCGGAAAAATAGCAAAAGTTATACAAAAAAAAGAAAAACTCACAAAAGACTGCCCAGCCACCAAATATGAGAATCTAGGGGTTGCTTTCCTCTATAGGACACGTTTGTGAGCAGGTCAGCCATTTGGTAATTAAATATACTGTTTATGAGCCAAAAAGCTACCCTTGACATTGTCCTGACGATAGTTCTTTTGTTGTTCGTCCGAATTGCACATCCTAAAATTAATCTGAAGAAACACTAAAAACTACAGGCAAGTGTTAAGATAATCTTTTGAGAGTGAAAATGTGTGCGTGAGAGAGAAAAAGGAAAAAGAAAGAGAAAAAGAGAGAGAAATGATAGGTAAAACTACTAAAGGTAAGTTACGAACTTTAAACTATTAAACATCCTGCTTTTTATTTACTTTCCCCCCAGGCTTCCAATTATTATTAATTTGGTGCCAATTACTACTACTACTACTACTAACTCACTGCAGCACCAAGCCGCCCGAGGCCAACACAGCTACGCACGCTTCTCCTCCAGCCTGATCTATTTAAAGCCTCCCTCTTTACACCCTCCCAGGAAGTTCCCATTTCCTTTAAATCTTTATTTATGACATCCTCCCAACCCAGACAAGGACGACCTGCTTTCCGTGTAGCCCCAGACGGTTGGCCAAAAAGGACAATCTTCGGTAATCTGTCATCCTTCATCCTTAGAACGTGGCCTAGCCATCTCAACCTTTCTTTCATTATAGCCCCAGAAAGCGGGATTGAACCACACTTTTCGTACAACCTACTGTTTGAAATACGGTCAGTCAGCCGAGTACCCAGAACAATCCGTAGGCAATTTCTCTGGAAAACATCTAGTAAATCTTCATCTGCTTTTCGGAGTGCCAATGCTCCAGAGCCATATTTGACCACTGTCATCACTGTAGCTTCCAATATTCTAATCTTGGTTTGTAGACTTATCTTTCTATTCTTCCAAACTTTTTTTAACTGTGAAAAAACATCCTGAGCCTTAGCTATTCTACTTTTAACATCTTCAATGCTCCCACCATTTTTACGAATAATACTACCAAGGTAACTGAAGCTTCCAACCTGATCAATCTTTTCGTTACCTAATGCCACCTGTTCATCTTCACTTATTCCTAGCCTTAGTGACTTAGTCTTCTTAATATTAATTTTCAAGCCTATTTTAGCACCCTGAACTCGTAAAACCTCTAGAAATTCATTCATTTTGCTTACACTTTCATCTAATATGCTTAAATCATCAGCATTATCTAAGTCCAGGAGCGTTCTTCCTCCCCATTTGATTCCATGATCTCCAATTGCCTTTCTTGTGCTCCTTAAGACAAAGTCCATCGAAATGATCCATATCAAGGGGGATAGAACACAACCCTGCTTAACTCCTGATTTAATGCAAAACCAGCTGCTAACCTCATTTCCTACCTTAACCGCCTTTTCCCCTACTGTTTGATCATCAGTTGGCATTTCCAATTTCTGTGTAAACCAAAAAAAAAATTCTATTGAAATGAATTCATGCGGAAAAGTTTCGTTATCCTGGTTTTTTTTTCTGTTCCAGAAAATAACTCTTTTTCATTTTAATTTTCCTTTTTAGTTTCGGTTGATTCATTTGAAAATCTTTTTGTTTTTTTAATCTTATAAAAGGATTATTTACTATCGTATACGTAAGGTTAATTTAGGTTTCAGGCCATAAAATTTTTATTTTTATATTTATTTATTTTATTCAACACAGGAGAAAGCCATAGACTTGTCGCAGTAGGTTTTTTTTTAGTTTTTTCACAAAGGTTATTTCTTGTTCTGAAGAATAACTATTGACGAAAACTGTTACCATTCGTGGAACGTATTTACTATTAGAAGATAAAAATCTTAAAAGTTACAAAACTAAACAAAAATTCATAAGTTAAATTTAAACGTTTTAGTAGCCTTTTCAAAATAAACCGTGACACACTAATTAAAAAAAAAATGTAAAAAAAAAAATCATTCAGCACAAGGCATGCTTAGGATTCCGCTAATTTTTTGCCAAATCTGAAATTCCACCAATTCAACAAAGGACAAAAATAAAATAAAAGCTGTGGTATAATCATAAAAATAACGCGATGGGGGATGGTAATGATTTTCATCTAATATCCATTGATTCATAACGCAGAAAGTACCCCCCCCCCTAGAGCCAGGATTAAATATTTGGCACCCCTAGGCCCGAACAATTTTTTTTGAAGATACACGGGGAAATTCCCGGAAATTCGGGGAGAGTGAAAGCACTGAACAGAACGTAGCTGATCAAAAAGTATTGAACAGAACGTAACTGAACGAGCTAAGGATAATGACCGAGAGGTGTTACCGAGCTCTCAACTGCCACTCTTGGGAGACATCTGACAGTTTTTAAGCGGCCACGGAATTCCTCTATTGTTTTGAAGTCACTTTTCTGTGAATAGACAGCACAGCGGCGGATTGCACTTGCCACTTTGACAATAAATCACATCAGTCCAGTCTTGTTTTAAAAAATCACTGTTTTTTCCCATGCGTAAATCCCCCCCCCCAGTTGGGTGGTTTAAGCACGGGTAAAGGGAATAAAGATGCAAAGGAAAAAATACATGACCAGGACTGTTCCAAGATTTTGATTCAGAGGGTGAGGAGGGAGGGAGGAAGGAAGCTGTGGCCAATCATTTTCTTTAGCCATGCCATAAGCCGGCCATATATATATATATATATATATATATATATATATATATATATATATATATATATATATATATATATATATATATATATATATATATATATATATGTATATATATATAAATATATATATATATATATATATATATATATATATATATATATATATATATACATATATATATATATATATATATATATATATATATATATATATATACATATATATATATATATATATATATATATATATATATATATATATATATGTATATATATATATATATATATATATATATATATATATATATATATATATATATATATATATATATATATATATATATATATATATATATATATATATATATATATATATATATATATATATATATTTAGTGTTAGATAATTTAAAAACTGTTATAAAGAAATCTTTCCTCTTATCTAGTAAAAGGTTCTTAAAAATAGACAGTTATAATAAAAAAGCCATATGGACAAACTGCTTTAATACTACAGTTAACTTGAGATGTTACAGCTTGGATATGATTTTTGAGTTATTGGAATTTGTTTTATACAATACTTATATAAGATTTGGGGGTGATTTGTACAAGCAAATTATGGGAATTCCCATGGGGGGGAATGCCAGCCCATTTATAGCTGACTTGTTTTTAAGTCAACTAGAATATAAATATATGATGGATAAGAATAATCCAATTAATTTAAAACATGCTTTGTCAAATAATAAAAGATATTTAGATGATATTTTGGTCTTAAATTGTAAGGATTTCATTGATATTTCTAAAAATATATATCCATCAGAGCTTATTCTTGAGCCTAGTCATGGCGCTGGTCATGAAGATCATTTCTTAGATTTAAATATTAATATTTGTGATAATAATAAATTAAGTTTTAAAATGTATAATAAAACGGATGATTTTGATTTTGAAGTGATTAGTTTCCCATTCCCTGAAAGTAATATACACTCAAATATCACATATTCAGCGTTTTTCTCACAGTTACTTCGTTATGCAAGGATTTGTAGTAATTATATTGATTTTAAAAATAGATGTAAAATCTTAAGCCAAAAATTGATATCAAGAGGTTTTTCTGCAAATAAATTAACTTGGCAATTTAAAAAATTTAGTTTTCATTATAACGAACTTTTAAATAAATATCAAAAGAATTATCTAGAAATACTTAAAGAAATTTTTAACTAATTTCGGAGGTTCGAGAAATGTTGTCACAGCGCCATTTATTTTGAATTGTGTTTCTATTTGAGCGGAATTTTTTAAAAAATTAGCCACATGGTAAAGATGAATTATATAATTGTTTAGTTCATTCAGGTTTTTTGCAATGTGTTAATATTTGTGATTTGGTAAATTTATAATATTTAGTTTACCTATTGTTGCTAAAGGGAGGGATATATTAACAGGATAAGCTTGTTTTGGTTTTACTTGGTTGTTTTACATTTGCTGTTTTTTTTCATAGGCATGTATTTTGGGGGTGATACCTGACGCGGGGATGCCATGGATATTCTGTGGTAGCCACAACACTGTGCTGGGTAGAGAATTTAGAGTGGCGAAACCCTATATAGGCCAGTGTATTCTCCTGATGAGCCCTTATGTTGGGTGTTGCCTCTGAATTATTTGTCTATATTATTTTTTCTATTGTTTGGTAAATGACGACTTATACTTATTGACGACATGACTGCCTGTCCATGGATTATTCTTTATGGTTGATTGTGTGTGGCTATGCTGTTTGACCTATGTGATTGTATGGATGAGTAGGGTTCATTCAAGTGCTGGTCTATATTAATCACTAATTTAGGAAAACAGTCTTCCTTTTCTCCTTCTGTCTCCTTTTTTTTTTTTTTTTTTTTTTTTTTTTTTTTTTTTTTTTTTTTTTTTTTGTGTTTGTGCTGTAGCATTGGTGATTTCTCTTTTCATGATATATGTATATATATATATATATATATATATATATATATATATATATATATATATATATATATATATATATATATATGTATATATATATATATATATATATATATATATAAATATATATATATATATATATATATATATATATATATATATATATATATATATATATATATAGTATATATATGTATATATATGTATATATATATATATATATATATATATATATATATATATATATATATATATATATATATATATATATATATATATATATATATATATATATATATATATATATATATATGTATATATATAAATATATAACGAAAAGAGAAATCACCAATGCAACAGCACAAAGACATTTATAAAAAAAAAGACAGAAGGAGAAAAGGAAGACTGTTTTCCTAGATTAGTGATTAATATAGACCTGCACTTGAATGAGGCCTTAACCCTACTTATCCATACAATCACATAGGTCAAACAGCATAGCCATACACAATCAACCATAAAGAATAATCCATGGACAGGCAGTCATGTCGTCAATAAGTATAAGTCGTCATTTACCAAACAGTAAAACGTTCAGACTCAAGGTCTCGGTAGTCAGTTGGCCATAAAAAGGACAACAGAGAGCGAAATATCAACTTTAGTTCCTGTTGTTTTGAACCACTTACTGAACTTGATAACTTTTTGCAAGCAATACTGAACTTGCGTTCAGACTTAAGGTCTCGGTAGTCAGTTGGCATGTACACTGAGTAAATGACAGTCTCATTTATTTTGACCGCAACATAATTGTCAGAATACGAGTGAAGAACCGGTTGAATTTCCGCTCGGGCGAGTACCGCTATACCACCGGATGGCCTACCTTTTCTAATTTTCAGCTAGATATGTACTGCACATGGAAAAACTACTTTTTGAAAATTTTCTATATTCAAAAATTATCCAGACTACTTTCCTCTTTTTTATGTGACGTATCACTTAAATGATTCTTTTACAAACTTCTCGTCTCTTCTCTATTGAGAATAAAACATTGTCACAATAGTCCTTCCTAGGTTTCAAACTAGCTACGATAGCTACGTTACAAGGATCCAGTCGATACTCAACAGTTTTCCACCCTTGTACTTGGAAGTATGCTAGAAGTGAACGATACTTGCAAATATCGCTTGTTGGTGGGAGCATTTTTGCCTCTATATACTTCATAGAACTTCCAACTTTTACGGGGAATTTCTCGTAGCGGACCTGACCAAGACTTGTTTCATTTTCTGCAGCCTTAAATAAGATAAGCATTGCCTTCTCTCCAGCATTTCTAATGTCGTCTTTATAGAAGCTGAATCTAGGAATAGTCCGGCAATATCCCGGATGCTTTTCATCTTTTTGCGATTTTCAGTGGTGTAGATTTTCCTGTGCCATAAAGTCGCGAAGTCAAATCGCATCCGAGAAAGAGATGAAGGAAAAGAATTTAGCTGCAAAGAGTGTCATCAAGTTTCAGTTTAGCTGCCAATTTATCCCAGATGGCATTCAGTTTTCTGTGACCTTGGTTCAGAATGGAAAAATATCGGTTTACAGTCTTGCTTCGTGTGGCCCAGTAAAAGGACTAGAAAGTTCGTATATTTCCTATTAAGACAGTGGGTTGGCGTTCTGCTGACTCGACCGCAGTCATCACAATCAGCAGGTCAGCATCGGCGGTTGGCTGGTACACTTTACATACCGCATCATTAAGGTATTGGTGCTGGTGATTGCTGGTGATTGTCTTCTTATTTTCTGCGTTGCCAAGGAAATCATCTTTTTTTTTTACTAAACAAGGCATCTGCGGCTGAATGCTAATCTTAGAACAGCCTTTAGACCTACTCCTCTTCCTATGCGTCGTGTCTTTGATTAAGAGTCCAGATAAATCCGTGAGTTTTTTTTAGTTAATTTTTATTTGAGTTTGCAGTACTGAGGGGTGATTCAATCTTTTTCTCTTTTCTTAGGCTTATTCAATTAAAAAAGACAAGTTTTCTTCAACTGAAAGTAGGGAGCAACATTAAAACCTAAAGCGAACAGAACTTATTACGTATATGAGGGGATTACCCCTCATATACGTAACGCTAAAACTTATATTTAATATGTAATTTAATATAAAATTATGTATATGTGTAACGCTAAAAATTAACTCATAGTAAATATCATTTGAGTAATTTGGCAGCTTTGGGAATTCTCTACGATGCTACTTGCTTTGATTGAAAACCATGCGATACTGCAGATATACCATTGCATGGTCTTTTCAATAAATTTCGTAGTCAAAGCGCAGATTATTAATAGCTCTATATTCTGTTTAGCCGCATGGGTGAATTTATTAATGGGTCCTTTTTCTTTGAGATGGTCAGCCGACGCTGAGGCTCACAAAATCATTTTAAGTTAACGAATTTCCTCAATGTAATTGATAATGTTCAGCCAGATTCTTCTTCGTCCTTTCGTATCGTTACTGAAAAAGTAAAGACAATTCGGGAAACCTGAAAGCGCTTCCTTGATGACATGAGAAAATAGGTGACACTTTATTGTGAATATTAGGAATACGATAAAAGGAACACAATAGAAGGAAAATAATTTATTTAAAAGAAAAAGCCAAAAAAAAAAGGTAGGCGAAACGTGGATTAAAATAGAAGCAGGCCAAAGAATATGTTAAATATAAATTTTGTGCATATTGTGAACTAAGAATTGTTTTATAATAGTTTCTCCTTCAGAATGGGTTACGTACAAGAACTTTACTGTATATTTTATTTATTTCTTTGTTTTCAAACTTAAATACTGCCTGACTGATTCTGTGTGAAATTTTAGGCAATTAGAAAACATAGACACCTTTTGGATCTCAAAACTCTAGAAGTAGCTCTTATGTTTCTCTGGGGTAGTATGCATAGGATATAAGGATTTATGCATGTATATGCGCACAGAGGAGAGATGTGGGAACACTAAGATTAAGATCAGTCCAAAGAACCCCCAGAAAAATGTAAGAATCTGGGTCTTAAAATTTAGTTTGCTGTGGAATCACCTAATCAGCCAGCATTTAAGGGTAAGCGAGTATGCACATTATTTTATAAAAACTAGTTTGCTACATGTCCGTTTATGATCCATTGTAAACACAATAACAAATGAATTATAAGAGAAGAAGAAAAAAGAAAAGGGAAAGACGGAAAATATAAAAAAATAATAAAAATTTAAAATTCATAAAATAAGCAGACATGCACAATAATTACACAAAAAAGAAGAAAAAATAAAATAACAAGCACAAAAATTACAAAACGAAAATGTGTTTGCATTTCTATATTTTCTGACATTTCTATTCTTCTAATCTATACTGTCCTGTCGATCCTCGGTTTGTGAACAGCTTAAAAACATTTCTTGGCAATATAAAACTAAGGATTTGGACGCCAATGAAATGCCATCCTTAGACGGTGACATCATACTGATTTTTATCCACTATCTATATCAATATACTAGCTGTTGGGGTGGCGCTTCGCGCCACCCCAACACCTAGTTTGTGGGGCTCTTCGCCCCCCCCAAGCCCTCCCCCGCGCGTTAGTCGTTACGTACCATATTAGTTACGCGCCATTGTAGTTGTGTCCCTGTGTCCCACCTAAGAATAGATATATATATATATATATATATATATATATATATATATATATATATATATATATATATATATATATATATATATATATATATATATATATATATATATATATATATATATATATATATATATATATATATATATATATATATATATATATATATATATATATATATATATATATATATATATATCTATTCTTAGGTGGGACACAGGGGCCCCCCCCAAGCCCCCCCGCGCGCGTAAGTCGTTACGCGCCATATTAGTTACGCGCCATTGTAGTTGTGTCCCTATGTCCCGGTCGTCATTTGTGTCCCGGTCTGTGATTTCTCTTTGAGTGTCCCGGTCGTCATTTATATCCCCCTGTGCCCCCCGGCGTCCCCGTTGTAGTTGTGTCATTTATATTCCCTGTGTCCCGGTCGTCATCCCGGTATACATTCGTTTTTGAATTGGTATATGATGAAATAAATTTTTAATTTTTTCCCTTTTTTTCCTTTTAGTTTTTTTTTATTGGTTTTGACCTTTTTTTAGGTTTTTTAGTTTTTTTCTTTTTTCTTTTTAGTTTTTTTTGAAATTTTTATCTTTTTAGTTTTTTTATTTTTATTTATATTTTTTTAGTTTTCTTTTTCTCCTTTATTTTTCAGTTTTTTTCCTTTTTTTAGGTTTTTTTTTCTTTTTTAGTTCTTTTAGTTTTTACCTTTTTTAGTTTTTTTTAGTTTTTTAGATGAAATTTTTTTTTAGTTTTTTTCCTTTTTTTCTTTTTAGTTTTTCATTGGTTTTTACCTTTTTTTTAGCTTTTTAGTTTTTTTTCGTTTTTTCTTTTTACTTTTTTTTTAGTTTTTATCTTTTTTATTTTTTTTTTATTTTTATTCTTAATTTTATTAGTTTTCTTTTTCTCTTCTATTTTTCAGTTTTTTCCTTTTTTTTAGTTTTTTTTTAGTTTTTAGTTTTTTTAGTTTTTTAGCTTTTTTATTTTTTTCATTAATTTTTAGTTTTTTTTGTAGTTTTTGCCTTTTTTTAGTTTTTTCAGTTTTTTTTTAGTTTTTAGTTTTTTACCTTTTTTAGCCTAACCAGGATTTGAACCTGGGACCTTCATTCTCCGTTCTGACACCCTCTCTCACCGAGTGACTACTCCAGCATGTTCATTTTGGTGTTTTAAATGGTAAGCGCCACCCCAACACCTAGTTGGTGGGGGCGCTACGCGCCCCCCCCCAAGCCCCCCCGCGCGCGTAAGTCGTTACGCGCCATATTAGTTACGCGCCATTGTAGTTGTGTCCCTATGTCCCGGTCGTCATTTGTGTCCCGGTGTCCCAGTCTGTGATTTCTCTTTGAGTGTCCCGGTCGTCATTTATATCCCCCTGTGCCCCCCGGCGTCCCCGTTGTAGTTGTGTCATTTATATTCCCTGTGTCCCGGTCGTCATCCCGGTATACATTCGTTTTTGAATTGGTATATGATGAAATAAATTTTTAATTTTTTCCCTTTTTTTCCTTTTAGTTTTTTTTATTGGTTTTGACCTTTTTTTAGGTTTTTTATTTTTTTTCTTTTTTCTTTTTAGTTTTTTTTGAAGTTTTATCTTTTTAGTTTTTTTATTTTTATTTATATTTTTTTAGTTTTCTTTTTCTCCTTTTATTTTTCAGTTTTTTTCCTTTTTTTAGGTTTTTTTTTCTTTTTTATTTCTTTTAGTTTTTACCTTTTTTAGTTTTTTTTAGTTTTTTAGATGAAATTTTTTTTTAGTATTTTTCGTTTTTTTCTTTTTAGTTTTTCATTGGTTTTTACCTTTTTTTTTAGCTTTTTTAGTTTTTTTTCGTTTTTTCTTTTTACTTTTTTTTTTTAGTTTTTATCTTTTTTATTTTTTTTTATTTTTATTCTTAATTTTATTAGTTTTCTTTTTCTCTTCTATTTTTCAGTTTTTTCCTTTTTTTTAGTTTTTTTTAGTTTTTAGTTTTTTTAGTTTTTTTAGTTTTTTAGCTTTTTTATTTTTTTCATTAGTTTTTAGTTTTTTTTGTAGTTTTTGCCTTTTTTTAGTTTTTTCAGTTTTTTTTTTAGTTTTTAGTTTTTTACCTTTTTTAGCCTAACCAGGATTTGAACCTGGGACCTTCATTCTCCGTTCTGACACCCTCTCTCACCGAGTGACTACTCCAGCATGTTCATTTTGGTGTTTTAAATGGTATATTATTAACCAAATTAATGTGTTTTACAATATACTAAGCATTGTCATAACAAAAATGACGACAACTAATTTCATGACGTCAGCCGACACAGAAACATGACGTCACCTGATCCACAGATCCACAGACAGACAACTTATTTTTATATATATAGACTAGCTGTTGGGGTGGCGCTTCGCGCCACCCCAACACCTAGTTGGTGGGGGCGCTTCGCGTCCCCCCCCCCCCCAAGCCCCCCCGCGCGCGTAAGTCTTTACGCGCCATATTAGTTACGCGCCATTGTAGTTGTGTCCCTATGTCCCACCTGTGAATATAGATAGATATATATATATATATATATATATATATATATATATATATATATATATATATATATATAATTATATATATATGTTTTCAACTACGTAAAACTTGCGAATATACAACATTCTTTGCTGTCCCATTGTCTGTGCATATAAATAGATTGTCAGGTTTACCGACTCTTGAACATGCAACATATAATGGTCCATGGGAAAACAATCCGTATTCAGATCTATACCTCATGATTCTAATGATTGCCCTTGAGCTTTGTTGATGGTGATTGCTAATCGACCATTCCCTGAGTCGCCATCGTCATTTATATATCCATCGTATTTTATATATTTTTTCTTTTTAGTTTTTTTGTAGTTTTTACCTTTTTTTTAGTTTTTTTAGTTTTTTTTACTTATGTCCTGGTCGTCATTTATACTCCCTGTGTCCCGGTGCTTTGTTGATTGCTAATCGAACATTCCTTTTGTCCCGGTCGCTTTCTCTTTGAGTGTCGTCATTTATTTAGATTGTCAGGTTTACCGACTCTTGAACATGCAACATATAATGGTCCATGGGAAAACAATCTGTATTCAGATCTATACCTCATGATTCTAATGATTGCCCTTGAGCTTTGTTGATGGTGATTGCTAATCGACCATTCCCTGAGTCGCCATCGTCATTTATATATCCATCGTATTTTATATATTTTTTCTTTTTAGTTTTTTTGTAGTTTTTACCTTTTTTTTTAGTTTTTTTAGTTTTTTTTACTTATGTCCTGGTCGTCATTTATACTCCCTGTGTCCCGGTGCTTTGTTGATTGCTAATCGAACATTCCTTTTGTCCCGGTCGCTTTCTCTTTGAGTGTCGTCATTTATTTAGATTGTCAGGTTTACCGACTCTTGAACATGCAACATATAATTGTCCATGGGAAAAACAATCCATATTCAGATCTATACCTCATGATTCTAATGATTGCCCTTGAGCTTTGTTGATGGTGATTGCTAATTGTACATTCCCTGTGTCCCGGTCGTCATTTATATTCCCAGTATCCCGGTCGTCATTTGTGTCCCAGTGTTCCAGTCTGTAATTTCTCTTTGAGCGTCCCGTTCGTCTTTGTTTGATGGTGAGCTTTGTTGCCCCTTGAGCTTTGTTGATGGTGATTGCTAATCGAACATTGCCTGTGTCCCCGTCGTCATTTATGTCCCCCCTGTTCCCCCGGCGTCACCGTTGTAGTTGTGTCCCTGCGTCCCGGTCGTCATTTATATTCCCTGTGTCCCGGTCGTCATCCCGGTATACATTCGTTTTTGAATTGGTATATGATGAAATAAATTTTTAATTTTTTCCCTTTTTTTCCTTTTAGTTTTATTTTATTGGTTTTGGCCTTTTTTTAGGTTTTTTAGTTTTTTTATTTTTTCTTTTTAGTTTTTTTGAAGTTTTTATCTTTTTAGTTTTTTTTATTTTTATTTATATTTTTTTAGTTTTCTTTTTCTCCTTTATTTTTCAGTTGTTTTCCTTTTTTTAGTTTTTTTTTTCTTTTTTAGTTCTTTTAGTTTTTACCTTTTTTAGTTTTTTTTTAGTTTTTTAGATGAAAATTTTTTTTAGTTTTTTTCCTTTTTTTCTTTTTAGTTTTTTATTGGTTTTTACCTTTTTGTTAGCTTTTTCAGTTTTTTTTCGTTTTTTCTTTTTACTTTTTTAGTTTTTATCTTTTTTATTTTTTTTATTTTTATTAATTTTATTAGTTTTCTTTTTCTCTTCTATTTTTCAGTTTTTTCCTTTTTTTTAAGTTTTTTTTTTAGTTTTTAGTTTAGGTTTTTTTTTAGTTTTTAGTTTTTTAGTTTTTTAGTTTTTTTAGTTTTTTAGCTTTTTTATTTTTTTTTTATTAGTTTTTAGTTTTTTTTGTAGTTTTTGTCTTTTTTTAGTTTTTTCAGTTTTTTTTTTAGTTGTTAGTTTTTTACCTTTTTTAGCCTAACCAGGATTTGAACCTGGGACCTTCATTCTCCGTTCTGACACCCTCTCTCATCGAGTGACTACTCCAGAATGTTCATTTTGGTGTTTTAAATGGTATATTATTAACCAAATTAATGTGTTTTACAATATACTAAGCATCGTCAAAGCAAAAATGACGACAACTAATTTCATGACGTCAGCCGACACAGAAACATGACGTCACCTGATCCACAGATCCACAGACAGACAACTTATTTTTATATATATAGATATATATATATATATATATATATATATATATATATATATATATATATATATATATATATATATATATATATATATTCATATATATATATATATATATATATATATATATATTCATATATATCTATATATGTATAAATAAGTTGTCTGTGGATCTGTGGATCGAGGATCAGGTGACGTCATGTTTCGGCTGACGTCATGAAATTAGTTGCCATCATTTTTGCTTTGAAGGTGACGTCATTCAAGTTATATAAGACATATGTTCGCGTAGAATTCTATTAATGTTTAAGTTTACAATGACTGATGAAGATGCTCAAAGAGTCTATGCCAAAAAACTTGCTGCTGATAGAGAAAGTCAGAAAAGAAAGCGTGCCGAGGAATCAAAAGAACAGCAAGGAAACAGGTTTGAGGCTAAAGAACGCAAAACCGCGCAGTTAGATGAAGATCCACCTGGACAGCGAGAGTCAAAACATATTAAAACTGAAAATGATAGCGATGATGATTGGGTTTGGGATTTTGACTTGGATAAGGTCATCAATGACTACCAGATTTTAGTTAGAAAAACAAAGGTTCGGCGATATGTATTTCATAGTGAAGCTGAAAAATAAAGAAGAAAAAGAAAACTGAAAAAAGAAAAAAGAGAAATTACAGACTGGGATACCGGGACACAAATGACGACCGGGACACAGGGAATATAAATGACGACCAGGACACAGGTATTTAAGAATATCGTTCAAAGAAAAATTTTTAATTGTAAGAAGACCGTTGAAAGAGAAATTTCTAATTGTAAAATGACTGAAAAACCTACAATGGCAACGGTACCACCATCGAAGTAGATAACCAGTGGGTTTACGGCCAACCTACCATCTTCAAAGATACCACGATAGGAAGACTCTACACCGTTCACCCCAATCAACATGAATGCTTCTTTCTACGCCTGCTTTTGGTGAATGTACCCGGTCCGACATCCTTTGAGTATTTGAGAACTGTAAACGGTACTATACATGACACTTACCGTAGTGCATGCCAAGCTCTGAATTTATTGGAGAATGACCAACACTGGGATAACTGCATCAATGACGCGTGCGAAACGTCAACCCCAAGTCAAATTCGTACACTTGCTCTCCATCAGCTCCTACAGAGTTATGGGAAAAATATAAGTCAAAAATGTCCGAAGATATACTCCATCGAAAACAGTTAGAGACGTCAGAAATGACTTTTGATTTTACATCAGAAATTTATAACGACACTTTAGTTATTATAGAAGATTTGTGCGTACGTATGGCAAACAAACCTCTTCAGGATTTGGGAATGCCTTCACCTAACCGTATCGCTGCTGTTTCGACATGTGTAGAATTGGATCGTGAACAAAGTTACAGTACGAGTGATCTATTGTCGTATGTACAAAATAACATTTACAAGTTAACGTCGGAACAAAAAGACATTTATGATACGATAGACTCAATTTCAGGACGTATACAACTACCTGCTGATTTCTGTAGTTTAGTGACGTCCCAAAATGAATTGATTGAAAAAGTATTTCCGAATATTCTAAAAAATTATAAAAATAATAAATGGCTAAGTGAAAGAGCGATTCTCGCACCCAAAAATATAGACGTCCACGAAATCAACAATATTGTTTTGACCAAGATTCGAGACCAGGCAGTCCTTTGCAAGTCAGTCGACACAGTTTTGGAACCAAATGAAGCGGTTAATTATCCATCTGAATTTTTAAATTCCATATATCTTTCAGGGTTTCCACCACACGTGCTACAACTAAAAATAGGCGTACCAATAATACTTTTAAGAAATATCAACCCACCAAAGCTTTGCAATGGCACGCGACTTGCCGTAAAAAAATAAAACAATGGAAAACCTAATAGAGGCCACAATCTTGACAGGGCCTTTTGAGGGCGAGGCTGTTCTTATTCCTCGCATTCCCATGATTCCAACGGATCTGCCTTTTCAATTTAAAAGATTGCAATTCCCAATTCGATTAGCATTTGCAATCACCATTAACAAAGCTCAAGGTCAATCATTAGAAAAATGTGGTATAGATCTTAATACTGATTGTTTTTCCCATGGACAATTGTACGTTGCATGTTCGAGGGTCGGTAAACCTGACAATCTATTTATATGCAGCGACAATTGGACAGCGAAGAATGTTGTATATTCGCAAGTTTTACGCAGTTAATTTGTATTGTATCCATCTATCTATCTATCTATATAAAAACGAGTTGTGTATATGCATGTTTGTTTGTTTGTAAAAAGAGCGTTTGCATATGACGTCATTATTAGTGCATACGGCTTTGTATATGCACAGACAATGGGAAAGCCAAGAATGTTGTATATTCGCAATTTTTACGTAGTTTAACTCCTGCAGACGAAATGAATGCTTGCCTGAAAAATTCTAATTTATGGGCACACGTAAAAATATTAAAATTAACTACAAATATGCGTGTCCGATTGCAAAACGATGATTCTGGTCAAACATTTTCAGATCAATTGCTGGCAATTGGAAACGGAAAGCTTCCAGTAGTGGGAAAGCCAAAAAGGTTGTATATTCGCAATTTTTACGTAGTTTGAAACACATATATAAATCTATCTATATTCACAGGTGGGACACAGGGACACAACTACAATGGCGCGTAACTAATATGGCGCGTAACGACTTACGCGCGCGGGGGGGCTTGGGGGGGCGCGAAGCGCCCCACCAACTAGGTGTTGGGGTGGCGCGAAGCGCCACCCCAACAGCTAGTATATATATATATATATATATATACATATATATATATATATATATATATATATATATATATATATATTTATATATATATATATATATATATATATATATATATATATATATATATATATATATATATATATATATATATATATATATATATATATATATATATATATATAATATATATATATATATATATATATATATATATATATATATATATATATATATATATATATATATATATATATATATATATATATATATATATATATATATATATATATATGTTGCATATAAATAGATTGTCAGGTTTACTGACTCTTGAACGTGCAACATATAATTGTCCGTGGGAAAAACAATCCGTATTCAGATCTATACCTCATTATTCTAATGATGTGTCCCTGTGTCCCGGTCGTCATTTGTGTCCCGGTGTCCCAGTTTGTAATTTCTCTTTGAGTGTCCCGGTCGTCATTTATATTCCCTGTGTCCCGGTGTCCTTGTTGTCATTTGTGTCTCGGTGTCCCGGTCTGTAATTTCTATTCGAGCAATCTCTGTGTCCCGGTCGTCATTTATATATCCCGCCTGTGCCCCTGATGTCCCCGTTGTAGTTGTGTCCCTGTGTCCCGGTCGTCATTTATATTCCCTGTGTCCCGGTCGTGATTTGTGTCCGGGTGTCCCAGTCTGTAATTTCTCTTTGAGGTTCCCGGTCGTCATTTATATTCCCTGTGTCCCGGTCGTCATTTGTGTCCCGGTGTCCCGGTATGTAATTTCATCAGTTGACAAACATGACGTCAGTCGACAAACAACTTCATGACGCATACAGCTCAATCCTTATAATGACGTCAGTCGACAATCATGACGTCAGTCGACACACAAACATGACGTCACTCGACACACACACACAGACAACTTATTTTTATATATATATAGAGTACACTAGTATATATTTTTATATATACTAGTTGGTGGGGCGCTTCGCGCCCCCAAAGCACCCCCGCCAAGTGTCCTGGTCGTCATTTATATATCCCGCCTGTGCCCCCGGCGTCCCCGTTGTAGTTTTATCCCTGTGTCCCGGTCGTCATTTATATTCCCTGTGTCCCGGTTGTGATTTGTGTCCGGGTGTCCCAGTCTGTAATTTCTCTTTGAGGTTTCAGCTCGTCATTTATATTCCCTGTGTCCCGGTCGTCTTTTGTGTCCCGGTGTCCCGGTATGTAATTTCATCAGTTGACAAACATTACGTCAGTCGACAAACAACTTCATGACGCATACAGCTCAATCCTTATAATGACGTCAGTCGACAAACATGACGTCAGTCGGCACACAAACATGACGTCACTCGACACACGCACACACAGACAACTTATTTATATATATATAGATATCATTTTATTCTCTCCATTTTTTCTTAATTTCTTCCTATTTTCTTTATGCATTCTTTTTAGAAATCTATATACATATTAGTAGTATAGGATATAGTATATAAATAAAATATCTTCTATTTTTTTTTTTTTCTGGGTAATTTTCGACTATAATGCGAAGTGCATTGATGAAGTGTCGTTCTTAGATGGCGACATCATAAGGATTTTTTTCACTTTCTTTATCAATTTGTATTATTTTATTCCTTGCATATTTCTTATATTCTTCCTACTCTCCCTATATATTCTTCTTAGAATTTTTTTTTTCTATTTTTTTCTGTAATAAACTTTCTGGGCAATGTACGATTACGACGCGCCCTACTCGGAGGTGTCACACCATAATGTTTTAGATTTCCGTATCAATTTTTTTTTTCTTATTTTATATTTTCTTATCGTATTCTTTGTAGAAATATACATATTGTATCCTATTGTATTACATTCTTATAATATTGTATATAGCGTATTAACAGCGTATTCTTTCAATTTTAATTTTTCTTGCTGTAGCAAGTTTTCTGAGCAATGTGCGATTACGAAGCGCAGGGCACTGAGGTGGTTATTCTTAGATGGTGACACCATAATATTTCGTTTTTTAATTTTCCATATCAATTTTTATTCTTTCAATTTCTTTTTTCTTATATTCTTTATATATTCTTATCGTATGCTTCGTAGAAATATACATGTTTTACTCTATTATAGAACATTCTTATAGTACTGTATATGGTGGGTATAAACAGCGTGTTCTTTCTATTTGATTTTTTTTCTGTAGCAAGCTTTCTGAAAAATGCACGATCACAACGCGCAGGGCACTGTGGCGTCAATCTTAGATGGTGACACCATAATGATTTGTATTTTTCATTTAAATTTGTATTTTTCAATTTTTTTCTTATTTTCTTTATATTATCTTTATATATTCTTTATAGAAATATGCATATTGTATTCTGTTATAGTACGTTCTTATAGTATAACTAGCTGTTGGGGTGGCGCTTGGCGCCCCCCCCCCAAGCCCCCCCGCGCGCGTAAGTCGTTACGCGCCATATTAGTTACGCGCCATTGTAGTTGTATCCCTGTGTCCCACCTGTGAATATAGATAGATATATCTATATATATATAAAAATAAGTTGTCTGTGGATGTGTGGGTCTGTCTGTCGAGTGACGACATGTTTGTGTGTCGACTAACGTCATGTTTTCGACTGACGAAATTACAGACCGGGACATTGGGACAAAAATGACGACCGGGACACCGGCACATAGGGAATATAAATGACGACCGGGACAATCAAAGAGAAAGCGACCGGGACACAAGGAATGTTCGATTAGCAATCATCATCAACAAAGCACCGGGACACAAATGACGACCGGGACACAGGGAGTACAAATGACGACCAGGACATAAGTAAAAAAAACTAAAACAAGAGCTAAGAGCTCATATGGCACTTGTGACGAGGTCGGAAGAGCCGAGAGCTGATATGGTACGAGGTCGGAAGAGCCAAGAGCTCATTTGGACGAGGTCGGAAGAGCCAAGAGCCAAGAGCTCATTTGGCACTTGTGAGAAGGTCAGAACCTAAAGTTAAACTTTATAGCACAAGATCCTTCTAAATATCAAATTTCATTAAGATCTGGTCACCCTTTCGTAAGTTACAAATACCTCAATTTTCAAAATTACCTCCCCCCTCCCAATTCCACCAAAGAGAGCAGATCCGGTCCAGTTATGTCAGTCACGTATCTTAGACAGGTTTCTATTCTTCCCATCCAGTTTCATCCTGATCTCACCGCTTTAAGTATTTTCTAAGATTTCCGGTCCCCCCAACTGCCCCCCCCCCCAATTACGTTTGATCCGGTTGAGATTTAAAATAAGATATCAGAGTTACGAGGTCCTTCTAAATATGAAGTTTCATGAAGATCCGATCACTCCTTCGTAAGTTAAAAATACGTTATTTTTCTTATTTTTCAGAATTACCCCCCCCCCCCGCAATTGAGCGGATCTGTTCCAATTATGTAAATTACGTATGCAAGACTTTTGCTTATTTTTCCAACCAAGTTTCATCCCAATCCTTCCAATCTAAGGGTTTCCCATCATTTTAGGTCTCCCCACCCCAAACTTCCCCCAATGTCACCAGATCCGGTCAGGATTTAAAATAAGAGCTTTGAGCCACGATATCCTTCTAAAAATCAAATTTCATGGAGATCCAATCACCCATTCGTAAGTTAAAAATACCTCATTTTTTCTAATTTTTCAGAATTAACCCCCCCCCCCCCCAACTACCCAAAAGAGAGCGGATCCGTTCCGTTTATGTCAATCATCTATCTAGGACTTGTGTTTATTTTTCCCACCATGTTTCATCCCGATCCCTCCACTCTAAGTGTTTTCCAAGTTTTAGGTTTCCCCCTCCCAACTCCCCGCCCCCATCACCAGATCCGGTCGGGATTTAAAATAAGAGCTCTAAGACACGATATCCTTCTAAACATCAAATTTCATTGAGATCCGATCACCCGTTCGTAAGTTGAAAATACCTCATTTTTCTAATTTTTAAGACTTACTCCCCCCTCCCAACTACCCCAAAGAGAGCAAATAAGTTCCGATTATGTCAATCATGTATCTGGGACTTGCGCTTATTTTTCCCATCAAGTTTCATCCCGATCCCTCTACTCTAAGTGTTTTCCAAGATTTTAGGTTTCCCCCCTCCAACTCCCCCCAATGTCATCAGACCCAGTCGGGATTTAAAATAAGAGCTCTGAGACACAATATCATTCCAAACATCAAATTTCATTAAGATCCAATCACCCGCTCATAAGTTAAAAATACTTCATTTTTTCTATTTTTCCGAATTAACCGGCCCCTTCTCCCCCCCTCCCAGATGGTCAAATCGGGAAAACGACTATTTCTAAATTAATCCGGTCCGGTCCCTGATACGCTTGCCAAATTTCATCGTCCTAGCTTACCTGGAAGTGCCTAAAGTAGCAAAACCGGGACTTTAGGTTTTCCCCCTCCAACTCCCCCCAATGTCATCAGATCCGGTCGGGATTAAAAATAAGAGCTCTAAGACACGATATCATTCCAAACATCAAATTTCATTAAGATCCAAATACCCGCTGATAAGTTAAAAATACTTCATTTTTTCTATTTTTTGCGAATTAACCGGGCCCCCACTCCCCTCCAGATGGTCAAATCGGGAAAACGACTATTTCTAATTTAATCTGGTCCGGTCCCTGATACGCTTGCCAAATTTCATCGTCCTAGCTTACCTGGAAGTGCCTAAAGTAGCAAAACCGGGACCGACAGACCGACAGACCGACAGACAGACCGACAGACCGACAGACAGACCGACAGAATTGGCGACTGCTATATGTCACTTGGTTAATACCAAGTGCCATAAAAACTAAAAAAAAAGGTAAAAACTACAAAAAAACTAAAAAGAAAAAAAAACTAAAAACTAATAAAAAAAAACTAAAAAAGCTAAAATCCTAAAAAAAACTAAGAAAGAAAAAAAAAAGGAAAAATAAAGGAGAAAAACAAAACTAAAAAAAATAAAACTAAAAAAAACTAAAAAGAAAAAAAGGGGAAAAATACAAAAATTTATTTCATCATATACCATTTCAAAAACGAATGTATATACAGACCGGGACATCGGGATACAAATGACGACCGGGACACAGGGAATATAAATGACGACCGGGACACTGGGACACAACTACAACGGGGACGCCGGGGGGCACAGGGGGATATATAAATGACGACGGGGACACAGGGAATGTTCGATTAGCAATCACCATCAACAAAGCTTAAGGGCAATCATTAGAATCATGAGGTATAACTAAAAAAACTAAAAAAAAGGTAAAAAACTAAAAAAAAGACCAATTCAAAAACGAATTTATATACAGACCGGGACACCGGGACACAAATGACGACCGGGAAACCGGGACACTAGGAATATAAATGACGCCCGGGACACTCAAAGAGAAATCACAGACTGGGACACCGGGACACAAATGACGACCGGGACACAGGGAATATAAATGACGACCGGGACACAGGGACACAACTACAACGGGGACGCCGGGGGGCACAGGGGGATATATAAATGATGACGGCGACACAGGGAATGGTCGATTAGCAATCACCATCAACAAAGCTCAAGGGCAATCATTAGAATCATGAGGTATAGATCTGAATACGGATTGTTTTCCCATGGACCATTATATGTTGCATGTTCAAGAGTCGGTAAACCTGACAATCCATTTATATGCACAGACAATGGGACAGCAAAGAATGTTGTATATTCGCAATTTTTACGTAGTTAAAAACAAATATATATATATATATATATATTATATATATATATATATATATATATATATATATATATATATATATATATATATATATATATATATATATATATATATATATATATATATATATATACTAGCTGTTGGGGTGGCGCTTCGCGCCACCCCAACACCTAGTTGGTGGGGGCGCTTCGCGCCCCCCCCCCCCAAGCCCCCCCGCGCGCATAAGTCGTTACGCGCCATATTAGTTACGCGCCATTGTAGTTGTGTCCCTATGTCCCACCTGTGAATATAGATAGATATATATATATATATGTTTTTAAGTACGTAAAACTTGCGAATATACAACATTCTTTGCTGTCCCATTGTCTGTGCATATAAATAGATTGTCAGGTTTACCGACTCTTGAACATGCAACATATAATGGGCCATGGGAAAACAATCCGTATTCAGATCTATACCCATGATTCTAATGATTGCCCTTGAGCTTTGTTGATGGTGATTGCTAATCGACGATTCCCTGTGTCGCCGTTGTCATTTATATATCCCCGTGTGCCCCCCCGGTGTCCTGGTCGTCATTTATATTCCATGTGTTCTGGTCGTCATTTATGTCCCGGTGTCCCAGTCTGTGAATTCTCTTTGAGGGTCCCGGGCGTCATTGATATTCCTTGTGTCCCGGTGTCCCGGTCGTCATTCTTGTCCCGGTGTCCCAGTCTGTATATACATTCGTTTTTGAATTGGTCTTTTTTTTAGGTTTTAGTTTTCTGCCTTTTTTTTAGTTTTTTTTAGTTATACCTCATGATTCTAATGATTGCCCTTGAGCTTTGTTGATGTTGATTGCTAATCGAACATTCTCTGTGTCCCCATCGTCATTTATATATCCCCCTGTGCATCCCGGCGTCCCCGTTGTAGTTGTGTCCCTGTGTCCCGGTCGTCATTTATATTCCCTGTGTCCCGGTCGTCATTTGTATTCCGGTGTCCCAGTCTGTATATACATTCGTTTTTGAAATGGTAAATGATGAAATAAATTTTTGTATTTTTCCCCTTTTTTTCTTTTTAGTTTTTTTTTGGTTTTTACATTTTTTTAGTTTTTTTAGTTTTTTTTTTCTTTTTTCTTTTTAGTTTTTTTTATTTTTTTAGTTTTGTTTTTCTCCTTTATTTTTCTTTTTGTTTCCTTTTTTTAGTTTTTTTTATTTTTTAGTTTTTTTATTAGTTTTTAGTTTGTTTTTTTCTTTTTAGTTTTTTTGTAGTTTTTACTTTTTTTTTTAGTTTTTTTTTTACTTATGTCCTGGTCGTCATTTGTGATGGTTTGTTGACGGTGTTTTGTTGATGGTGATTGCTAATTGAACATTCTTTGTGTCCCGGTCGCTTTCTCTTTGAGTGTCCCGGTCGTAATTTATATTCCCTATGTGCCGGTGTCCTGGTCGTCATTTGTGTCCCAACGTAATTTCGTAATTTCGTCAGTCGAAAACATGACGTCAGTCGACACAGAAACATGACGTCACCTGACACACAGACAGACAAACAACTTATTTTTATATATAGATATATATATATATATATATATATATATATATATATATATATATCTATATTCACAGGTGGGACATAGGGACACAACTACAATGGCGCGTAACTAATATGGTGCGTAACGACTTACGCGCGCGGGGGGGGCTTGGGGGGGTCTGCGAAGCGCCCCCACCAACTAGGTGTTGGGGTGGCGCCAAGCGCCACCCCAATAGCTAGTATTTATTTATATAT